>NC_132887.1:37684577-37762077 GCF_030463535.1 Salminus brasiliensis | reverse complement strand
CTAGACTGTTATTACATAGTCACTAGAAACGGGTTGCTATGGTGTTGCTTGGTTGTAGATATGGAGTTGTTTAGTGGTTGCTATGCTGTCGCTAGATGGTTTCTATGTTGTTGCTTGGTTGTCGATATGGAGTTGTTTAGTGTTTGTTAGGCTGTCGCTAGATGATTTCTATGTTGTTGCTATGTGGTTGCTATGGTGTTGCTTGGTTGTCAGTATGGAGTTGTTTAGTGGTTGCTAGGCTGTCGCTAGATGGTTTCTATGTTGTTGATATGTGGTTGCTATGGTTTTGCCTGGTTGTCGATATGGAGTTGTTTAGTGGTTGCTAGGCTGTCTCTAGATGGTTTCTATGTTGTTGCTATGTGGTTGCTATGGTGTTGCTTGGTTGTCAATATGGAGTTGTTTAGTGGTTGCTAGGCTGTCACTAGACGTCACTAGTTGCTGGTGTGTGGTGTTCCCAGGTGGTTGCTGTGGAGATGCTCAGTGGTTGCTGGAGTGTTGCTGTAAAGTTGCATAGGGATTGCTAGGGTTGGTTCCTGCGGTGTTGCTAAGTGGCTGCTAGGTGGTTGCTGTGAAGTTGCTATGGAGTTGGTAGATGGTTGATGTGGTATCCCAGGTGGTACCCATGGTGTTGCAAAGTGGTTACTAGGTGATTGCTATAATGTTGCTAGGCAGTTGCTATGGCAATCCAAGGTGGTTGCTATGTGGTTGCAATGTGCAAAAGCGCTAAAACGTCACCTGGAGCCTCGTTATCATAATTGCGATTTAATTATGACCTAAAGTATTGAGACACTCCCCTTTTTTATTATTATTATTTGTGCCCCCAACAGGTGCTCCAACTGGGCTCCGACATCCTCCCCCAGTACAAGCAAGAGACACCCAAGACCCCGCCCCACATCATCCTTCACTACTGCGCCTTCAAGACCACCTGGGACTGGGTCATCCTCATCCTCACCTTCTACACGGCCATCATGGTGCCCTACAACGTCTCCTTCAAGACCAAGCAGAACAACGTCACCTGGCTGGTGGTGGACAGCATCGTGGACGTTATCTTTCTGGTGGACATCGTGCTGAATTTCCACACCACCTTCGTGGGGCCGGCCGGGGAGGTGATCTCCGACCCCAAGCTCATCCGCATGAACTATCTCAAGACCTGGTTTGTCATAGACCTGCTGTCCTGTCTGCCCTATGATGTCATCAACGCCTTCGAGAACGTGGACGAGGTCAGTGCAATTGAGGAACTACGAAGAAATCAATGCATGCAAACGCAAACACCGCCTGATACCGTCCATTTAGAAATATGATTTGGGGATACTGGTTGCTATGCTAAGAAATCCATAATTATGCTTAATTGTGTGAAAAGTGTTTATTACTGCACTTCAAACTATATCCAGTAGGTGGCACTATTAGCAGTGTATAGCGGTGATGGCGCAAATGAACTGAAATCAGCTGTGGTCGTGTGGTTTGCTGTGCTGTAGCCTAAAGGTAAGAGAAGGGCTTGGGAACAGGAAGTCACCGGTTTGATCACCTGGGAGGTGGGAGAGTAAAGGAACAGCGCCTCCTCCTGACCCCCAACTGCTCCCTGGGCAGTAAAAAGGGACTACCCACCATTCTGGGTGTATGTGAGTGTGCTCTCTGCTGTCCTCTTGTTGTGTCCTCTCAGCGCAATATCCGGTTAGCTTTTAGCCTCGCCCTCATACTCGCTTCCCCAAGTCTGAGCTGGTGCTTTCCCTAGTAGGGCTTTCTGTAGTGGGCGGGGGTTTATGTACATTTTGGGGGTGTCAGGACTGTGATGTAACAGTTTGGGGGTTTTAGAAATGGCCCGTTTTCCAGCTCTGTTTTGGGTCGTGCTGGATTTTGATATGATTAAAATGACTGATGTATTAATCGGATCATTTCTGAACGCAGCCTAATGGAGTGGAAGTGGAGTTGCTCTGGGAGTTTCGAGCTGCGAGAGGAACCAGCTGTTCCCATGTGACTCATGGATTGGCCAGAATACCCAATTACAGTTAGCGGAGGCATGAGGTCAACGGTCACTGTGCAGTGTCAGTCTTATTTTTTTACTTTGTTATTTTGTTATTGATCCAGGACAACATAAGTGCACACCCACATACCCACACACTCACAAACACACACACACACACACACACACACACACACACACACATAGAGCCAAAGCAATGGCAGAACTAAACAGAAGTGACCGGTCTTTGCTGGACCACAAGTGCGCGTTATCAGCCTTGGTTCTCAACACTGCAAGCGACAAGTGAGCTCTTAGCGGCTAAAGCCCGGCAATCAATTATAGCCATGGCCGTATGTCACATGACCAACACTGACCCGGAGGGTCTTACTTGTTAGAGAACAATAACATTAACCTTTAAAAGGCCATTAAAGGAACTGTGTGGTGAAAAATCTAATGACCATGAAAGATCCCTGACTAGCCCAGACGGGAGATGCTAGGCTAACGTTGCTAATGAACACTGGACATAGATTGTCACCAAGCTTATCTAGGGAAGTTGTCACATTGTTTTTCTTGGACATCGTTTCTGCCCAGCCTGAGCGTCCCCTCACTTGTGTCTCCATAGGGCCTGTAGCAGTGGTTCCCAACCCTGGTTCTCGAGACCCCCCTGCACTTTAGTGGCTTCCAGCGCTATCACACAACCTTCAGCTCAGGAAGGTCCTGATTAGCTGGGATTAGCTGTGGGCAAACGATCCTCCTATATATCTAGAGGACCTAGGACCCTTTGGAGAACCACTTTTGGTTCCATGAAGAAACCATCAAAGTTTAAATTAGTAGACCTAACCATCAAGTGAAGGTTCTTTAGACCCTACAAGGGTTCTTCACACTCACACATCTCTATTACAGAACCAAGAGTGGTTGTTTTATGGAATCGCTTGAAGAACCATTTGAAGCACCTTTATTTTTTTAAGGGCATCTGTGGGATCTGTAGCCTTTGTTTAGCTAGCTCAGCTAGCTACAGCGCCACCTAGTCTCAGACAGCTCAGTGCAGGTGCTGTTGATTAACGCCTGAGCTACCGACACAAGTGTTGAGTTGAGTGACTGCCGTCGGGAAGGTGACATGAGTAGCCGGTTCTGCTGTGTTTGGACTCCTAGCCGGCTGTCTAGACATAGCCAAGTTAGCTAGCAGGCTAAACACCACAGCACAGGCCGTGTTCCAGCTACCCGAGGCTCAGTTCACACCCCTTTTTGAGGATAAAGCCTCATATCTGAGAGCACAGAGTCGAGGGAATGGTCTTAGGAGAGTTTTCTACTGTTTTCAGGCTCATTTAGTAGCCTGGCTCATCCAGGTTTGCTTGCTCTGCCTTTGAATCGAGCTCAGCATGTCGCTAAACTCTCAGTGGGCTTGTTTTTTCCCCACCTGTTTCTATAGATATCAGCTAATCAGTGAGCTCCCACAGCGCTCCCACTCTGTGGCTCTCTAAAATGCACATGGGGGAGTTTGCTCTATGTACTAGATAGACACATCTGACGCAGCGAGATGTTGAAATACCATCCTCAAATGTAAATACCGCGGTATTACCGTTATACCGCCCAATAGTTATTACAGTAACTGTAGTAATCTGTCTCTCTCTCTCTCTCTCTCTCTATGTATATGTGTTTGTGTTTTTATATGGGGAGGTGGCGGGGTATGGGTGGGGGTGTATGGATTTGGTGTGGATCGATGGCAGCCGTTTCTCTCTCTGCTGGTTAAGGCCGAGTCTCAGCACTGCGCTAAAGTTGAGCTCCAGTCAGATCAATCCCCTCTCAGCGTAACGATTTAAACGCAGCTGCCCGTCCGCGCTTAACGGCCATCAGGATCAATCCACGTCTCCACTGGCCGGACGGAGCCACAGCTGCGTGCCCTTTTACAGGAACGTCCTGCAAAGACATAAGATGTAACCTCAACATGTGCTGGGTAATTAATTAGCGAGCAGTTCATAGGCAGGATGCATTCAGTCCAATGATGTCCAAATGTTTGTGGACACCCCTTCTAATGGCTGCAATCAGCTACTTTAAGTTGCAGCTATTGCTGACACAGATGTGCAGGTGCACACATACACACACAGCTTGTCTAGTCCCTTTAGAGAAGTATTGCAAATAGAATAGGACTCTCTGGAGCAGGGAAACATGAACCTATTGGCACCATGCTGCCTAATGCCAGGCGTGGGGTAGAGGGGTATAAAGCCCAAAAGCATTAAGCTGTGGAATGATGGTGGTCTAGCCGATACTTTTGGGAAGAGTTGGGGAGATGGGGATTTAGGAATGAGGTGCGGTGGTGGTCATCCAACATCATGATCTCACTGACAGTCTTGTTGCTGAATGCAATCAAATCCTCACAGCAGTGCTCCTTCTCCAAAATCTAGTAGAAAGCCTTCTTCCATGGACAGCAGAGACATCTGTCCATCATAACCCACAGTCCCGCCCTCACATCCCACAACCCACAGTCCCACCCTCACATCCCACAGTCCCACCCTCACATTCCACATCCCAAAGTCTCCCTATCATAACCCACAGCCCCGCCCTCACATCACAGTCCCGCCCTCACAGCCCACGGTCTCGCCCTCACCTCCCACAGTCTCTTCCTCATATCCCACGACCCCGCCCTCACATCCTACAGTCCTGCCCTCACAACACACGGTCTTGCCCTCACATCCCACGGCCCCGTCCACATAACACCCCGCGGCCCCGTCCTCACATCCCACTGTCCCGTCCTCACATCCCGCGGCCCTGTCCACATAACACCCCGCGGCCCCGTCCTCACATCCCACAGTCCCATCCCTCACATCCCACAGTCTTGCCCTCACATCCCACAGTCCCATCCCTCACATCCCACAGTCCTGCCCTCACATCCCACGGTCCCGTCCTCACATCCCGCGGCCCCGTCCACATAACACCCCGCTGCCCCGTCCTCACATCCCACGGTCCCGTCCTCACATCCCGCGGCCCCGTCCACATAACACCCCGCGGCCCCGTCCTCACATCCCACAGTCCCATCCCTCACATCCCACAGTCTTGCCCTCACATCCCACAGTCTCGCCCTCACATCCCACGGTCCTGCCCTCACATCCCACAGTCCTGCCCTCACTACCCACAGTCCCACATACCCAAGCCCGCCCCTCACTAACCACAGCTTTACCTCCACAAACCAGAGTATATCCGTGCAGAACCCAATAGCTAACACTAACAACAGACTAGGAAAACATGCTGACAGCCCCTTTAATGAGTCTAGAGCATTAACTCATTAAACTGCAGTGTCACTGCAGTGCTGCGGATCGCATTCGCTTTCAATAATCCACTTTGGAATTAATTACCACAGTGCAATAACACACTTTACAGAGATGCTGTTATTCTGTTCTGGGCATACACACACTCATACACACACACACACACACACACACATTCATATGCGCACACTTAGCTCTTGTGTTGCCCTTGGGCGTATGGCATTCACTAGGATTGTCAGCATCAATTTGCTGTGATTAGCTCTGTAGCTCTATCAGGTCTGTCCTCGTGCCAGGCTGGCTTTTAGCCGACCCAAGCAAAGCACACCAGCAAAAACACAGTTTGCATGTACGGCCTGTTCCACGCTCCTGCAGAGCTGCTAGCTACTACTGCAGCACGTCTGGGTTAAACCCAGTAGAAATCACAGCCTGGGCAGGAGAAGCCTCAGCTTCGGTTGTAGCAGCCTCAGCTTGGGCTGGAGAAACACCAGGTTTAGCAGTACAAGCCTCATCCTGGGCTGGAGAAGCCTTAGCTTGGGCAGGAGAACCTTCAGCTTGTGCTGGAGAACCCTCATCCTGGGCTGGAGAAGCCTTAGCTTGGGCAGGAGAACCTTCAGCTTGGGCTGGCGAACCCTCATCCTGGGCTGGAGAAGCCTCAGCTTGGGCAGGAGAACCCTCATCCTGGGGTGGAGAAGCCTCAGCTTGGGCAGGAGAACCCTCATCCTGGCCTGGAGAACCCTCATCCTGGGCTGGAGAAGCCTCAGCTTGGGCAGGAGAAGCCTCAGCCTGGGCTGGAGAAACTCCAGGTTTAGCAGTAGAAGCCTCAGCTTGAGCAGTAGTTAGCCAATGGGCTAGAAGGCAACCTAAGCTACGTTCTGTAATGAAAGTGTTGGTGAGGTATCTGAAGCTAAAGCTTTCTTAGAACCAGTAAAGTTGTTTGGAAGAACGCCCCTGTTCTCTCTCTCTCTCTCTCTCTCTCTCTCTCTCTGTGTGGTATCAGTGTATCTCAGTAGGAAGTGCAGGTGCAGCGGCCTGTCTGTGTCTTATCAGCCAACTTGACACCTCACAGCATGGTGTAAGCACACACACACACACACACAACATATGTGACATGAGGACAAAGCACAGGGCAGTATGTACTCACAAGCATACGCACACACACACACACACACACACACACACACACACAGAAGCACACACACTCAGCTATGGTCTTATTAAAGCAGCAATATGTAGAAATGACACCCTAACACAGCAGCTTCAGGATCAGGCTGATGCTGCACTGACTGTAACAGGGAGGACATTGTCTGCTGTAATCTGCTGTAAATGATTCAGTATTCATTCAGTATTCATCAGAAATTCTGGATCATTTCTATTGGAGCATTCATAATGACATTTGGACATAGTATAAAGAGCAACTGCTGTAAGTGATTCAGTACCTACTATAAATGATGCTGTATCTATTAATTAATAGTGACTTAAGTAATTCAGTGACTGCTGTAAGTGATTCAGTATCTAAGTATCTACTATAAATGATTCAGTAAGTGCTGTAAGTGATCACTATTCAGTCACTGCTATACAAATCTATATGGGTTGGTAACCGCTATAAATGATTCAGTAACTACTGTAAATGATTCATTATCTACTGTAAATGATTCCAATTTCAGTATCTACTATAAATGATTCAGGAACTGCTATATATGATTTGGTAACTGCTTTAAATGATTCTATTCATAATGTGCTATGAATGATTCACTAACTGCTGTATGATGATGTAATGATTCTGTATCTACTATAGATGATTCAGTAACTGCTGTAAGTGATCACTATTCAGTCACTGCTATATATATGATTTAGTAACAGCTGCACATGATTCAGGAACTACTATAAGTGATTCAGTAACTGTTGTAAATGATTCAGTAACTTCTATAAAAGATTCCGACTCAGTATCTACTAAAAGTGAGTCAGTAACTGCTATATATGATTTGGTAACTGCTATAAGTTATTCAGCTATAGGATGTAGATGATTCATTCACTACTTGAAATGCCTACAAATCTTTTTAATTTCATTCTGGAGTGTTTCTATTGGTCCGTTGAGTAGTTGGGGGGGGGGGGGGAAGACATATATATATATATAAATTGTAGCTTTTAGCTAGTTATGCTGCCTCTGTGTTGCGTAAGCCTTTCCTTGTTTAGGTATCTGCCCTCGTCACATAATGCCTGTTCAGAAATAATGCTTGTTTATCTATGTCTGATTGGCTGGATGTTCAATAACACTCACAGGGAAATGGATTGGTGCTTTTGATCACATGCTTTTCTGTTTTTGACCATTTTCACTCTTCTGTTCTTTTCATCCTTCTTCTTTTCCACCCCCTTTTCTTTTTGCATGTGCCCTCCACTGCCTGGGTTTGTTTTTGGGGGAAAAAATGAAGAACTGGAACCATCGGGCTGTCACTCAAGTAGGCCTTTCCTTTTCAGAATCTGAAAATCTTTCACTCTGGTCTCACAAAGTTAACGGCCGATTCCAATGAAAGAAAAAATAAACGAAAGGCTGCTGCTCTCGTCCCCGGAGCACTTCCACCACAAAGTGGGGATAAATGAACGAGTGGAGCTTCTGCAATGAAACGTACTGCATCCTTGTTCTTAGCGAGCTACGTTGCTATGCTGTGAAATTCAGGACCAATAATACTAAGCTTGGCAGAGTAGAAGTGCTGATCTAGGATCTGTTCTGGTCACTGGGATCATCGTAAATAAGAGAGGAATCTGGTACTAGACCAGCACATCTACTGAATACAGGCCCGTGTCTCAGAGTACTGCTGCCCAGTGGAGTTCAGTATTTCACACCTAGGCCACACCCACTGGGTTTTCTGAAAAAGACAAAAGCTTCAGTTACTGATATAAATGATTCAGTGTCGATTATAACTGTTTCGTTTCTACTATAAATGATTTAGCAATAAACGATTCAGTATTTAATAGAAATGATTCAGTAACTGCAATCAGTGACTCATTATCTACTGTAAATGACAGTGTCTGTTATAACCGATTCAGTATCTACTATAAATTATTTAGTATCTACTAGAAATGATCCAGTAACTGCTAGAAATGATTCAGTTTTTTCTACAGATGATTCATCAACTGCTATAAATGATTCAATGTCTATTACAACTGATTCAGTATCTACTATAAATGATTTAGTAAGTTCTATAAACGATTCAGTATTTACTAGAAATGATTCAGTAACTGCTATCAGTGATTCATTATCTACTGTAAATTATTTAGTATCTACTAGAAATAATTCAGTAACTGCTATAAATCATTCAGTATTTACTACAGATGATTCATCAACTGCTATGAATGATTCCATGTCTATTATAACTGATTCAGTATCTACTATAAACGATTTAGCAAGGGCTATAAATGATTCAGTAACTGCTATAAACTGTTGTGTCTATTATAACTGATTCAGTATCTCTTAAAAATATTCAGTATCTTCTAGAAAAAAATCAGTAACTGCATATAAAACAATGGTTTTATATCTACTATAAATGATAGAAAATCTAATTGCTTTAAATGATTCAGTATCTACAATAAATGATTCAGCAACTGCTATAAATGATTGAGTATCTATTATAAAATATTCTGTATATTATAGTATCTCTTAAAAATAAAAGAAATGATTCATTAACTGCTATAAATGACTTAAAATCTACTGTAAATATATATATATATATATATATATATATATATATATATATATATATATATATATCATAAATGATTCCGTAAAATCTACTATAAATGACTCATTGCCATAAATGATTCAGTAAATGTAAGTGACTTCATATCTATTGTTAAAGATTCGGTCAGTGCTAAAAATGATTCACTTTCTTCAAGAAAAGATTTTTAGATCTACTATAAATGATTCAGTAACTTTCCAAAAACGTTCTCAGCTTCAGGATCGGAATGTAAACAACAGCTGACCAGAGTTTCACTATTTGAGATGATTGTGACCGGCTGAATTGGCGAGAACACTGAAAGTCAGTGGTCAGGTAGAGTTCTGCACACTCAGAAACGTGCATTTTCCTTCAGAAGAGCACAGAAACACTGAGAGTACAGTATTTGACTCTGCTGTGAACAGGAACACTGATGCAGTATGCCGGCTCTCTGATTACATTAGCAGTGCCGCTGGGTCTCGTCACCACATTTTCAAAAACTTGCTACTGAAGCACAGCGGTTGTAAACCGAAAGCTGAGAAAGAACAGAAATGCATATTAAATCCCGGATCATTCGGGAGTCGCGAGGGGAAGTGAGCGAAGGCCTGATGTTCTTTCTTTTGGAATTGGAATCGAGCCACGAACACAGTCTGCTAACACTGATTACACTCACACACACTCACTCAGATGATTTCTCACCACTGATCTCCAGGTTTTGAATTATTATGCATCGGTTATGTGTACAGCAGTACATTGTGTGTGTGTGTGTGTGTGTGTGTGTGTGTGTGTGTGCATGTGTGTGTTCTACTCTGTTGTCTTGGTGTGTGGCTTATAGGCCGTAATATCAATGTGTATGTTTATGTGTGTATGTGTGTGTATGTGTGTGTGTGTGTGTTTTCTGTTGTGTTGTAGACTTGTCGTAGCCACTGTATTAATTCACACTGACCCAAATGGAGCAGCAGGCCACATTGATCTCCAGTCCTTCCTCTTTTTTACTTATACTTTTGGTTATAAAAAGCTCTGTTGTTTTAAATAGTAGCTTCCCAGTCAGCTCAGATTCCATTAAGTGCCGGAGCAGGATTAATGAGGTTGGGAATGCGTTGGAAAACATTCAGGCCAAAGTTTTTGGAAGTTGCTGAAACTGTAATTGAAAAAAAAAAACTTGCTAGCACTTTACCATTAGAGGTGCTTTGTAGATGCTCACCTGACATTCAACTACCATTCAACTATCATTCAACTACCATTCAGCTAAAGGCCCATTAAATTTAACTGAACCCTAAGTTGAATTAACCCTGCATCTAACCCTAAACCTGACTTTAACCATATCCTTGAATCAACCCTTAATCCTAACCCTAATCTTAACATTACCCTTGAATCAATCTTTAATCCTAACTCTAACCTTACCCTTGAATTAAAATTTTATCCTAACCCTATCCCTAATCTTAACATTACCCTTGAATCAACCCTTAATCCTAACCCTATCCCTAACCTTAACATTACCCTTAAATCAGCCCTTAATCCTAATTTTATCCCTAACCTTAACTTTACCCTTGAATCAACCCTTAATCCTAACTTTAACTTTACCCTTAAATCCACCCTTAATCCAAACCTTAACCTTACCCTTAAATCCACCCTTAATCCTAACACTATCCTCCTTCAATAGAAAATCTTGCAGGACCAAAACGAGCGGTCAATGGGTCGCTCTCTTCTTTTGCTTCCTTTCTTGCGAAGTCTGACCTCTCCGATTGCGGATACCGGCACAGGATAGGCTGCGGTCACTAGGCCCGGCTCCTGTAGTCCTGTAGTCCTGTAGTCAGGACTGTGATGTAACTGTTTTGGGAATTAGAATGGGCCTGTTTTCCAGCTCTGTTTTGGGCCTGCGGGATGTTCTTTTGAAGGGGTCACAGCAGTGTTTGAGGTGCACGGTTTGTCACGTCCATGTACCGAACTGTCATTATTCAACTATTCCAAGAAAAAAACAGTGTTTCATTCAATGGCATCCATTTAAATGACAAACCACAACCCTAATAATCGCTGTTTATGCAACTTCATATGCATATTTATCTGAGCAGACTCAGATAAGAGGGTCATTGTGTTTTTTTTTTGTATACCGCTAGCCACATAGCCGCCACTGAGGTGCTATTTAAAAGCTCTATACTGTTCTTGTTAAGAGGCCGACTTGGCACTGTTCAGTATGTATTTATAAATATGGAGAATGTGCTTGAGGGCAGACAATGCTTCTTTGTTTGGGTAAAGGAATAGAAAATATGGGCAAATGTCTTACAGACTTCTATTTAAAGCTTTTTATCTGGATGGTAGGCGTTCATGTGCCTGGATAAAGCACTACAGGTGAGCTGCTGGTGGAATACAGCAAATCCATGCAAGAGCTGAGGAGCTCAACCGTCTCCTAACCAGCTCACAACGTAAAACATCACTGAAATAAAGGCATGCAGTATCACTTTACTTGGTGATGGTTCACTGTAGATGCCTCGTAGATGCTCGTATAGATGCTCCTCTATATGCGACTATAACTCTAAGCTGATTGACTATTGAATGTAACGCCACACCTAACCCTTCACCCTAACCCTAACCTTACCTTTCAGTCATCCCTAAAACTTAACCCTACCCTTAAACTTACCCTGTAATCAACCATAAAGCCTAACCTTAACCCTAACCATAAGGGTAAGGTTAAGGTTTGGGTTAGGTTTTAGAGTGGATTGAAGGGTAAGGTTAAGGTTAGGTTTTAGAGTGGATTGAAGGGTAAGGTTAAGGTTAGGGGTTGGGTTAGGTTTTAGGATGGATTGAAGGGTAAGGTTAGGATTAGGTTTAAGGGTGGATTTAAGGGTAAGGTTAGGGTTAGGTTTAAGGGTGGATTGAAGGGTAAGGTTAGGGTTAGGTTTAAGGGTGGATTGAAGGGTAAGGTTAGGGTTAGGTTTAAGGGTCAATTGAAGGGTAAGGGTTAGGTTTTAGGGTGGATTGAAGGGTAAGGTTAGGGTTAGATTTAAGGGTCGATTGAAGGGTAAGGGTTAGGTTTTAGGGTTGATTGAAGGGTAAGGTTAGGGTTTGGGTTAGGTTTAAGGGTCGATTAAAGGGTAAGGTTAGGGTTAGGTTTAAGGGTCAATTGAAGGGTAAGGGTTAGGTTTTAGGATGGATTGAAGGGTAAGGGTTAGGTTTTAGGGTTGATTGAAGGGTAAGGTTAGGGTTAGGTTTTAGGGTGGATTGAAGGGTAAGGTTAGGGTTAGATTTAAGGGTCGATTGAAGGGTAAGGGTTAGGTTTTAGGGTTGATTGAAGGGTAAGGGTTAGGGTTAGGTTTAAGGGTCGATTGAAGGGCAAGGGTAAGGGTAAGGGTTACGTAGTTTCATGCTAGCTGCATGAAAGGGTCACTGCATCAAGCCAGCCATAGTGCTTTTTACAACCCCGTCAACACCCCTTATTCACCTGGAACAGAATTGAAAAAAAAGTAAATGGACGGGTTCAGGTGACTTAACGTGTGACTCTGTCTCTGCCTCTATCTCTCCCAGGGCATCAGCAGCCTCTTCAGCTCTCTGAAAGTGGTGCGACTGTTGCGCCTGGGCCGGGTGGCCCGCAAGCTGGACCACTACATCGAGTATGGCGCGGCCGTGCTGGTGCTGCTGGTGTGCGTCTTCGGCCTGGCCGCTCACTGGCTGGCCTGCATCTGGTACAGCATCGGGGACTACGAGGTCATCGACGAGGAGCACAACCTGGTGCGCAAGGACAGCTGGCTGTACCTGCTGGGCGAGACCACGGGTGCGCCGTACCGCTTCAACAGCAGCGGGACGGGCCGCTGGGAGGGCGGCCCCAACAAGGACTCGGTCTACATCACCTCGCTGTACTTCACCATGACCAGCCTGACCAGCATCGGCTTTGGCAACATTGCCCCCACCACCGACGGAGAGAAGATCTTCGCCGTGGCCATGATGATGATCGGATGTAAGTAGTGAGGAGCTATGAAGGCTTTTGCTGGGAACTGGGAATTTTCGGACTTTGCGACTACTTCTCAGCTCACAGTAGCACTGAGAGCACCCAGGTATTCCACCCATGTCCAAACCCAACGTCGTTCCTCAAGAAACGAACCAAAATAAGCCAAACAAGCCCCTGTGTATTGGTTTCACTATCATCCGGCTGTGTTACGAGCTCGTAAAGGACCTCAGTTACTGTGGTTACACTTGCTCTGGTGTTGTGATGAATCCGGCATGTGCTTCTGTAAGCCCTGTGCGGCTCCCGGAGCGCTGTGCCGGGGTGTATGAGTGTGTGTATGAGTGTGTGTGTGTGTGATGACTCACTGTTGACTCGATTCTGACTAAGCGAGAAATGACAAGCTCATATTCTCATATCGCTGTCATCTGTTGTTGTGAAAAGTTGGAGTGAGTAAATCTGGACGTGGTCGAGCGTGAGGAGCGTTCAAACGGGCCGGCAAATTCAGACCCATCCCAAAAGGTCCATCTAACCCAGATCCTAGAACCTTGTACTTGTTCCACTGCAAGATCAGCACTGTGACCCTAGGGAGCTTCAAGCTTCATGGCTAGTTTTTAAGTTCCAGCTAACCCCACAGGGCCTCCTGACTGTCATTTGCACTCGTACCCGTAGTCAGACGCCAATCAGCTTCGTGAGGACTTGTTTACCTGAGCAGGGTCTGTCCACTTTATGCTAACCAACAGCTAAGAGTGCTAAGTGCTAATGGTAGTTCGTTCTCTTAGATCAGTGTATTAACAGTGAGTGAGTTAACAGTAGTGCTTTTTACAACCCCGCCAACACCCCCTTATTCACCTGCAACAGAATAAAAAAAAAAAGTATTTGGACGGGTTCAGGTGACTTTACATTTGACTCTGTCCATCTAACCCAGATCCTAGAACCTTGTACTCGTTCCACTGCAAGATTGGCACTGTGACCCTGGGACCTGTGACCAATCAGCTCTGTGAGGACTTGTTTACCTGAGCAGGGTCTTTCCACCTTATGCTAACCAACAGCTAAGAGTGCTAAGTGCTAATGGTAGTTAGTTCTCTTAGATCAGTGTATTAACAGTGAGTGTGTTCACCTGACTCAGACCTGGTTCATAGGCTGTGTGTGTTTGTGTGTGTGTGTGTGTGTGTGTGTGTAGGTCCAGGAACAGACCCTTTCTGGGTTTGGGTTAGGTTTAAGGGTCGAGGTTAAGGTTACGTAGTTTCATGCTAGCTGCATGAAAGGGTCACTGCATCAAGCCAGCCATAGTGCTTTTTACAACCCCGTCAACACCCCTTATTCACCTGCAACAGAATAAAAAAAAAAAGTAATTGGACGGGTTCAGGTGACTTTACATTTGACTCTGTCCATCTAACCCAGATCCTAGAACCTTGTACTCGTTCCACTGTTTACGTGGCTCGTAATCAGTGTATTAACAGTGAGTGTGTTCACCTGACTCAGACCTGGTTCAGAGGCTGTGTGTGTTTGTGTGTGTGTGTGTAGGTCCAGGAACAGACCCTTCCTGTGAGTTCCCGTGAGCAGCCGTGGGCCTGTTATTATTGTGTCTGCTGCTCTGGCTCTGTTCGGTCGGGCATCGTAGCGCGGCGTCGCTGGCCGAGTCGCTTTCCCTCTTTGATCTGTTGGGGAAATGTGATGAGACCGGCTTCCGTGCAGATGTGCTGCCCCTCATTGGCTGCTCTCGGGCAGAGCTGGCAGCGGGTACTGGAATGCCAGCTCTGTTGCTGTGACAACCGCTGGCTTGGGGTGCTGGCGTGGGGGGAGGCTGATTCAAAAACCAGGCTGGGACAGGGGGGAAGAACAGCAGCAGCTCGAACGGTGGGGTTCGGGCGCTCATGCATGCACACACGGACAGGCGGAGGGGGCAGGCAGAGAAATAAACAGCCTCACAAATACACAACGTGTGTGTGTGAGTGTGTGAGTGTGGGTGAGGCTGTCATTCATGCCTTAATAAGAACACGAACATCCATTGCATTTAGTGTGGCTGATGCATTGGAACTGTGTTGATTGGACGAATATCAGCCCCTTAAAATCCACACCAGCTTAAAATCGGCTGTGTCGTCAGGTGAGGGTTGCCTCTCGATGAGAGGTCCAGATTAGGTCCAGCAAAGGTCCAAAAAAATGCTCCCTACGCTATTGTAGAAACAGAAACCTGCAGTTTGATTGATGCGAAGCATGGAAAGCTGCTTGAGCACTAATAGCGCCCCCTTGTGGAGAGAGTTACAAGCCAGTTCCAGATGCTGTAGTAGCACTATTTGATTTATTCCTCTGTAATACGTCCAGAAGTTATTCCATGAGCAACATTCCCAACTGTGAGCTAAGGCCTTAGCCCCAAGCTAATGCACTAGACCAATAGAAATACCGCCTTAACTGCAACCTACAAGGCCCAAAGCAGGCTAGTCCACTAGTCCAGAGCCAAAGATTTTGCAGCATTGCTTTGATGATTTGATGATTGAGTTCAGAGTGTTAGTGAGGTCAGGATGTTGGATGATGACCTCCCAGCTTCATCCGTAACTCCTCATCTCATCCCAAATGTATTGGACAGAGCACCGTCCACCATTCCAGAGAACCCAGTAGATCCACTGCTCCACAGCTCACTGCCGCTGGGGGCGGCGTTCATATGCCTGGCATTAGGTTCACGTTGGTTTATCTGCTACACAGGGTTCTAATTTATTGGCAGTACTTCTCTACAGGGACCAGACAAGCTGCTTGTGCGCATTTGCACATCTGTGCAAGCTGAATGCGTCCTTTGGAAGAGCTGTACATCCCTAAATACGGGTTTTCCGGGACTTTTATCCAAAAAAACGACTGAATTAATGAAACTGTATCCCAGCAGTGAACCACAGTGAGAGCTCAAACTCTCTCATTTAGTGCTTTTCTTTTTTTCCTTCCTTTTTTTTATGCCACCACACCTGCCTCACTTCAAGGACTAGCCGTCCTCATGCTCAGGAATTGCTCTGCTGTTGCATAATTTACATTATTTCTCATCAGCATGTTGATGATGGAGAGATGCCGGAATGCGAAATAAGACCGCCGTGACATGTCAGCTTTTCTGCCAATTCCCTTTGAGTGCAGTGTCAGATTAGCAAGTGAAAGAGAGCAGCGACACGTCACGGTATTGTGCAGATCGACAGATAAGCAGCCCAACCGTGCTGAAAGTATCAGTGCCAAAAGCACCGCTTGGTTCACCTCGAACCTGAATAGTGATTTCAGTTTTCTGAGACTGGTAGCTTTAGCGACAACCAAGTATTTGAGTACATGCTAATCCGTAGCAAGTGCCTATAGGCTCTTTTAGGCACTACAGCAGCTTGCCTTAGCATCTTTGGCCGTAGCGTATGGAGCAGAGTCAGGGTAAGGGAAAAGAGCATTGCATTGTCTGGTCATAGTGGCACTAGCCAACAGTTAGTTGCTTACGAATATCTCTACGCCGATGGGCACGGTGGTCTCGAGATGAGGGGTGTTCAGGTCAATTTCTGGCGTATTGCTGTTTATGCAATGGAAAACAGCCAGTCAGACGTTCGTTGCTATCTCGGCAGTGAATTGTCAACACAGGCGTGTGCAGCCCGACGCTCGTACAATCCCCCCCACTCTTTACACCACTGAAATAGCAATCCGAGTCATTTAGACCGCACCTGGCTCTTAAAGGGTTTGCTCAATCGCCCTGCAGGTCTTTTGCAGTTTGCTGCCTCGTGATCCCACAAGCAAGTTTTCTTGATCTTCCCAACCTCATATTGCGACGAGCTCACTCCCATAGCGGCGTGTCTGAAATGCTTTTCTGCCTTGTGGAAGTCTGGGAATAGTGAATGCCAGGTGTGGGCTAGAGGGGTATAAAGCCCCCCAGTGTTGAACTGTGGAGCAGTGGAAGAACTGTGTTCTCTGGAGTGATGGTTGCTGCTCCGGTACTTTTCTGGGATGAGTTATGGAGCTGAGGTTAGGGGATGAGGTGATGGGTCATGGGGTGATGGTCATCATCCAACAGCCTGACCTCACTCTTTTGCTCTGGTTGCTGAATGCGGACAAATCCTCAGAGCAGTGCTCCTCCTCTAGTATAATCTAGTAGAAAGCCTTCCTCCCTGGACAGTTTTTAATACCCTTGATTTCCAAAAACCAGCAGAAATGAGCAGGTGTCCCAATACTTTTGATACCAAGCTGAGCCAGAGCCTCAAACAGGAAAGCTCAAAGAGCTCGGCGGTGTTTACAAATCGAGCAGAGCGGCGTGGCGGCCGCCTCCTCCTCGTGAGCGGCGGCGTCGGCGGCGTCACGTGGCTCTTTTTGGTGCGCGGTGCGGAAGAGGAGGGGAATAAAAGGCGAAGAAGTTCAAATGGAAGCGGAGATGTCGAGACATTAAATATTCTGTCACATGCTGCTGTAGCGCTGCCGCGGGAGAGCCTTTGACAAGGCCCCATTTTCATCAGAGGAGGAAAAGTCTTCCTCCGTCTACATGCTCTCCAGCTCCATCTGTTTTCTTTTTTTTTTCTTTCTCGCCGGCAGAACAATGAGCAACGAGAATAGCTCCGTCTGACGAGGGAAGCAACGCACACTTGTGAACCTGGCTCCATGTTAGAGGGGGGATTTTGGCGCCATTGCACAATCGCAGGTTATTTTGGCCGTTTAATTATCCACACCGCACACGGGGGAAAAAAGAAGAGCCTAACGGATATATTTAAATGTTATGATTCCCTGCCAGCTCTCCTGGTGCCTCTCCAGCGCGTCCTTCTCCACCACAGTCGTTTAGACCTTTGCACAATCACTGGCATTTGGATTTGCAGGCTGCCTGAGCTGTAATTTACAGTAATTGCGCGTAATTCACAGCCAAACCCGTCATTACCGATACGTACGTCCTCGCAGCGAGCCTCGGATTTCGGGAGCAGTGTTCGGATCTCAGCGGACGATGCCATCAGTCAGCTTGATTGGCAGGTGGACCGAGCAGAGCTGGCAGGATTGCGGTTTGCGGTGAAATGCATCTCTGATTTTTTTTTTTTTAGCTTTCAATGGAAGTCAACGGAAAAAAGTTTGGAGCGTTTCTATTGGTTCGCTCATGAAAAAGTTTGGACACAATGTAAAAATAACCACGCCCAGATTCAAACTGTGTCAAACAATGGAGATATACACGTTGGGACCCCATGAAAACCCCAGTGTGTTAAAAAAATAAACGTGAGGGGCTAATGTAGGTGGAATGGCTGGAGCTATGTAAATGTGTTGGTTGTTGTGACGTCATAAAATCTGATTTTGAAATGGACTGTTTTTGTGGACTGAGGAGGGAACAGGGAAGTTTCGTCTCGTCTCTTGTCTCGTCTCTATTCTTCTCTTCTTTTTTCTTCTTTTTTCTTCTCGTCTCTTTTCTCCTTGTCTCTCCTCATCTCGTCTTTCCTCTTGTCTCTCCTCTTTGCTTTTCTCCTCCTTGTCTCTTCTCTCCTTGTCTCTTCTCTTGTCTCCTCATTCCTTGTCTTTTTTCTCCTCATCTCTTCTCTTTTCTCCTTGTCTTTCCTCATCTCTTCTCTTCTCTTGTCTCGTCTCATCTCTTTGCTTTTCTCCTCCTCATCTCTTCTCTCCTCTTGCTTTTCTCCTCCTTGTCTCTTCTATTCCCCTCATCTCCTCTCTCCTTGTCTTGTCTCTCCTCATCTCATCTCTTCTCTCCTCTCGTCTCATCTCTTTGCTTTTCTCCTCCTCATCTCTTCTTTCCTCTCATCTCGTCTCTTTGCTTTTCTCCTCCTCATCTCTTCTCTCCTCTTGCTTTTCTCCTCCTTGTCTCTTCTCTTTCCCTCATCTCCTCTCTCCTTGTCTTGTCTCTCCTCATCTCATCTCTTCTTTTCTCTCGTCTCTTTGCTTTTCTCCTCCTTGTCTCTTCTCTCCTCTCGTCTTGTCTCTTTGCTTTTCTCCTCCTCGTTTCTCCTCTTGTCTCCTCATCTCTTCTCTTCTCCTCATCTCCTCTCTCCTTGTCTCTTCTCTTCCCCTCATCTCCTCTCTCCTTGTCTTGTCTCTCCTCATCTCATCTCTTCTTTTCTCTCGTCTCTTTGCTTTTCTCCTCCTTGTCTCTTCTCTCCTCTCGTCTCTTTGCTTTTCTCCTCCTCATCTCTTCTCTCCTTTTGTCTTGTCTCTCCTCTTTGCTTTTCTCCTCCTTGTCTCTTCTCTTGTCTCCTCATTCCTTGTCTTTTTTCTCCTCATCTCTTCTCTTTTCTCCTTGTCTCTCCTCATCTCTTCTCTCCTCTTGTCTCGTCTCATCTCTTCTCTCCTCTTGTCTCGTCTCGTCTCTTTACTTTTCTCCTTCTCATCTCTTCTCTCCTCTTGCTTTCTCCTCCTTGTCTCTTCTCTTCCCCTCATCTCCCTCTTTGTCTTTTTTCTCCTCATCTCGTCTCTTCTCTCGTCTCGTCTTTGCTTTTCTCCTCCTCATCTCTTCTGTCCTTGTCTTTTCTCTCGTCTCCTCGTCTCTTCTCTTCTCATTCCTTGTCTTTTTTCTCCTCATCTCTTCTCTTTTCTCCTTGTCTCTCCTCATCTCATCTCTTCTCTCCTCTCGTCTCATCTCTTTGCTTTTCTCCTCCTCATCTCTTCTCTCCTCTTGCTTTTCTCCTCCTTGTCTCTTCTCTTCCCCTCATCTTGTCTCTTCTCTCCTCTCGTCTTGTCTCTCCTCTTTGCTTTTCTCCTCCTCGTTTCTCTTCTCTTCTCCTCATCTCCTCTCTCCTTGTCTCTTCTCTCCTCATCTCGTCTCTTCTCTCCTCTCGTCTCGTCTCTTTGCTTTTCTCCTCCTTGTCTCTTCTCTTGTCTCCTCTTCTCCTCATCTCCTCTCTCCTCGTTTTTTTCTCCTTATCTCTCCTCGGTTCGTCCGTGATCCCAGTCCTTTAAGTTTCACAAAACACACACACTCCACACACTCTGATCCTCAGATAATAGTAATCAGTATCTTATCCAATCACTGCCGAGGCTTTATTTAGAGGTCGTCCACTGACTGGCTAATTAACGAGTGTGTACTGTCTAATGAGAACGATTAGCGCTGGTGCACAAACACTGCAATTGGCGCCATCAGTCACGGACGCGAGCCGCATGCTCTTACACACACCTCGGCTCGCCGGGAGACGCCGACACTCCGTTAGTCTGCTCATTGGGGGGTCCTCCAAGGCGCTTCACTCTCCACCATGTTTGAGAGGAGAGACGAGGATAAAGAGAAAGGCAGAGAGAGAGGGAGAAGGGGAGAGAGAGAGAGAGAGAGAGAGAGAGAGAGAGAGAGAGATGGGTAAAGGAGAGGGGAAGAAAGAAAGGTGGGTAAAGAGGAGAGAGAGAGGGAGAGAGGTGGGTGGGAGAGGGGGAGAGAGAGGGAGAGAGGTGGATGGGAGAGGGGGAGAGAGAGAGACAATGGCTAATTGTTTCCCTGCCACTACAATTAATCAACCAGTCTAATCAGATTACACAACCCCCCCTCTTCTTCATCTCTCCTCTTTTCTCCTCGTCTCGTCTCTCCATGTCTCTTCTCTCTCTCCTCTTTTCTCCTCATCTCGTCTCTCCATGTCTCTTCTCTCTCTCCTCAGCTCCTCGTCTTGTCTCTCCATGTCTCTTCTCTCTCTCCTCAGCTCCTCGTCTCTCCATGTCTCTTCTCTCTCTCCTCAGCTCCTTGTCTCTCCATGTCTCTTCTCTCTCCTCAGCTCCTTGTCTCTCCATGTCTCTTCTCTCTCCTCAGCTCCTTGTCTTGTCTCTCCATGTCTTTTCTCTCTCCTCAGCTCCTCGTCTCGTCTCTCCATGTCTCATCTCTCCATGTCTCTTCTCTCTTCTCAGCTCCTCGTCTCATCTCTCCATGTCTCTTCTCTTTCCTCAGCTCCTCCTTTCTCCTCGTCTCGTCTCTCCATGTCTCATCTCTCCATGTCTCTTCTCTCTTCTCAGCTCCTCGTCTCATCTCTCCATGTCTCTTCTCTTTCCTCTACTCCTCTTTTCTCCTCGTCTCGTCTCTCCATGTCTCTTCTCTCTCTCCTCAGCTCCTCTTTTTTTCCTCGTCTCGTCTCTCCATGTCTCGTCTCTCCATGTCTCTTCTCTGTCTCCTCTGCTCCTCTTTTCTCCTCGTCTTGTCTCTTTTCTCTTTCTCTTTTCCCTCCTCTGTTCTCTCTTTGTCTCGTCTATTCTCTTGTCCTCTCTCCTTCTCTCTTTTCTTCTGTCCTTGTGTCTTTTCTCCTCTACTTCTGTCCTAGTCTCTTCTTGTCTCTCCTCTACTTTTCCACTGGTCTCGTCTCTTCTCACCCCTTAGCTCTATTTCTTTTCTCTTCACTACTATCCCTCTCTCCTTGTCTCCTCTCTCCTCTCCTCGTCTTGTCTTGTCTCTTCTCGTTTTTTCTATTGACTTTTTTTTCTTCTCATTTTTCTTCTTCTCTTCTCTCCTCATTTCCCTTCTATTATTTCCTGTCTGTTCATTTATTCTCTTCGCTTCACTCTTTCATGTTTGCTCTTATTTATCCCCCCTCCTCCTCCTCCCCCTGCCGTTTTTGGATCCTGTCAGAAGCAAACAGTGTGTTTTTAAATCTCTTTGTCTCTGTTAGTGGGTACAGTGGCTCTGTGCGTGGTGTAATGACAGATGGTGCAGTATTTGCCTAATGAGCACAGGGGAGTGGGCACCAGCTCAGAAGCTGGAAGCTGGAAAGCCCTGCTTTACTCCTGCAAGATTTCCACACATCCACTAATGAGCTTTATTTCTCTGCTGCTCACTTCAGAAGTGTCGACCCATCATCTGAGCGGAGCGGCAAAAGCGCAACAGTTGTGTGTCATACGCTGAAGCGTGGTCTAGGTGATGCTGTGTCGCTATGTTCTTCACTCCAGACTTCTCCACCGGGTCACCAGAACCCCACAGAACCGAGTTCAAGGGAATCAGTGCTTACATATCACCTCACATCAACCAGAGTAATATATTTGCTTCTGAGAGTTGGTGTAACTCAAACATTTGGTTTGGGGAGTTGGTGTAACTCAAACATTTGGTTTGGGCAGTTGGTGTAACTCAAACATTTGCTTCTGAGAGTTGGTGTAACTCAAACATTTGGTTTGGGGAGTTGGTGTAACTCAAACATTTGGTTTGGGCAGTTGGTGTAACTCAAACATTTGCTTCTGAGAGTTGGTGTAACTCAAACATTTGCTTCTGAGAGTTGGTGTAACTCAAACATTTGCTTCTGAGAGTTGGTGTAACTCAAACATTTGGTTTGGGGAGTTGGTGTAACTCAAACATTTGGTTTGGGCAGTTGGTGTAACTCAAACATTTGCTTCTGAGAGTTGGTGTAACTCAAACATTTGGTTTGGGGAGTTGGTGTAACTCAAACATTTGGTTTGGGCAGTTGGTGTAACTCAAACATTTGCTTCTGAGAGTTGGTGTAACTCAAACATTTGCTTCTGAGAGTTGGTGTAACTCAAACATTTGCTTCTGAGAGTTGGTGTAACTCAAACATTTGGTTTGGGGAGTTGGTGTAACTCAAACATTTGGTTTGGGCAGTTGGTGTAACTCAAACATTTGGTTTGGGCAGTTGGTGTAACTCAAACATTTGGTTTGGGCAGTTGGTGTAACTCAAACATTTGCTTCTGAGAGTTGGTGTAACTCAAACATTTGGTTTGGGCAGTTGGTGTAACTCAAACATTTGGTTTGGGCAGTTGGTGTAACTCAAACATTTGCTTCTGAGAGTTGGTGTAACTCAAACATTTGGTTTGGGCAGTTGGTGTAACTCAAACATTTGCTTCTGAGAGTTGGTGTAACTCAAACATTTGGTTTGGGGAGTTGGTGTAACTCAAACATTTGGTTTGGGCAGTTGGTGTAACTCAAACATTTGCTTCTGAGAGTTGGTGTAACTCAAACATTTGCTTCTGAGAGTTGGTGTAACTCAAACATTTGGTTTGGGCAGTTGGTGTAACTCAAACATTTGGTTTGGGCAGTTGGTGTAACTCAAACATTTGCTTCTGAGAGTTGGTGTAACTCAAACATTTGGTTCGGGCAGTTGGTGTAACTCAAACATTTGCTTCTGAGAGTTGGTGTAACTCAAACATTTGCTTCTGAGAGTTGGTGTAACTCAAACATTTGGTTCGGGCAGTTGGTGTAACTCAAACATTTGCTTCTGAGAGTTGGTGTAACTCAAACATTTGCTTTGGAGACTCGGTGTATATGTACACTGTGGTCTGAGTCTTTAGGTCTTCCTTCCATATATCAACTCTTTACAGTGTCTGTCTGAGAGTCCTCTCTGTTACACATAAAGCAATATAGGAGAGCGCTCCATTAATCTACTGTCAGAGCCTCCCAGATTGCTGGGATAGACGTAATAGGGTGGGGAATTTAATAGGAAGGAAAATTGTTTTTTTAAGAGGACACAGAAAGCTATAGAGAGTAATGGGTCGGAAAGTAGGCAGTGGGCTAATCAGCTCTAGAGCATTGAGAGTTAGAGTGCATGTGATACTATGCATAAAGGAGGGACAGGCGGTGGGCCACTGGGTTCTCCAGCTGTGTGCAATAAATAAATGAACAAAATAAGATGATGTCTTAATGGGCTGGCATCCAATCAGCTTCTTGTTCCTGTGCAGGCTTTCTCTAGGAGGTCTTTTGGTTAGGTTTTGCATGGCCTGTTCGTCCCGATCATATACTCCACATATCGTCACGTTGCTCGTCCCATCCCATCCCATCCAGCGGAGGTCCGGCATACCCAATTTCCGTAACTGCGTGCTAAGCAGGGAGAAGTGTACACCAGGCAGATTGGAACCAATTCAATACCCTCTTCCAATCTAAGTCCCAGACACGCTAGAAAATAAGCAATAAATCCTGGCCTAGTCCCCGCCTCAGGAATGCCAGCGTAATGGGAGTAATTCCAGAGACTCTGAGGGAGGGAGAGAGTGCCGAATGGGGAGTGGGATTAGCCAATCATCGGCTCTATTTTTAGAGGAGCCGAACTGAAGCGGAATTGATGCTGCGTGATGAATTTTAGATGTGCAGAATTCTACACCAGTGTTAATGGGCAGGATAAGCACTGGTGTGGCAAGAAATGCAGGCATGCCGTTATCAGACATCAGGTATCAGCTTGGCGACAAAAGTTTGTGGACATCTGCTCATCCAACATTGCTCCAGTGGTATTAACATTGAGGATAATTCCTCCGCCCTTGGCTGCAGGAACAGCCTCCACTGTTCTGGAAAGGCTTTGCCCTACATACTGGAACATTGCTGTGAGGGACTTTTGATTGCATTCAGGTCACATTGTTGGATGGTTAATTCTGCCACTTTAGCTTACCCCTAAGGAATTGGATGGAGATCAGTCATGCCAGGCAAATGCCATCCCACTGCTCCAGAGCCCAATGCTGGAGTAGGAGGAGACGGGGGTGGGGGTGGGGGGGTTACAGCCCTCTGGCTGGTACTTGGCACTGAGCATAGTGACCGTAGGCCACTGGTCACTTTATTAGAAACACTTGCCTTGTACTTCCACACACTGGCCACTTTATTAGAAACACCTCCCTTGTATTTCTACACACTGGCCACTTTATTAGAAACACTTGCCTTGTACTTCCACACACTGGCCACTTTATTAGAAACACTTGCCTTGTACTTCCACACACTGGCCACTTTATTAGAAACACTTGCCTTGTACTTCTACACACTGGCCAATTTATTAGAAACTTTTTCTTTGTACTTCCACACACTGGCCACTTTATTAGAAACACTTTCCTTGTGCTTCCACTCACTGGCCACTTTATTAGAAACACCTCCCTTGTACTTCCACACACTTGCCTTGTACTTCCACACACTGGCCACTTTATTAGAAACACTTGCCTTGTACTTCCTCACACTGGTCACTTTACTAGAAACACCTCCCTTGTACTTCCACACACTGGCCACTTTATTAGAAACACTTTCCTTGTACTTCCACACACTGGCCACTTTATTAGAAACACTTGCCTTGTACTTCCACACACTGGCCAATTTATTAGAAACACTTTCCTTGTACTTCCACACACTGGCCACTTTATTAGAAACACTTGCCTTGTACTTCCACACACTCATCTCTGCAGTCATGTATCACTGGACCCATAACACACACACACTTTCTCTCTTATACTGACACTGAGCCAATTATGCATGGTTTCAGATCACTGGACAAAGACTCGTCTAATATCACACGTATATACACAAACACACACACACACACACACACACACACATTAACACATACAAGTCCAGCCCTGCTAATGAAGCTTGGAGCAGTTTAATCTCGTGGCTGTTGTGTGTAATGGATAGTGGAGTACGCCTGGTCATTAGAATTCATGTGACTGTGTGTCTGAACTCACTTATGTGTTGCTTGTTTTTGTGAGTTTTTAGGACAAAAATATCTGGTATGAAGTTAAAAATTGAATCAATAACAAAAAAGGAAAAATTCCTGAAGCAAACCTGTGGCCTGTGGAGTCTTTCAGTTCATGTTTGGGGGGATTTTAGGCTTCTAGTTCTGGGAGAATCTTGGGTCGTCTTGCTGCTCTTTTGGGGGTAAACCTTCAGCTTGAGCCTGGGGTGGCGGTTTTAGGGTGTGTTTAGAATATTTATCCTGCTGTAGAAGCTCTTCAGAATGTGCTGCTATTTAACTGACTCCATTCTGCTCCTTCTACCAGTAAAACGTTCACATTGCCACTGGCTGCAACACATTGACCCACCCTGATGCTTAACAGTTGGAGAGGTGGCCTTTTCATGAAATACGTGCATATATAATACATAATGTTATTGTTATTATTATATACACAGCAGATCTCCACAAGACCTCTAAAAGTGTCCTGCTGTGGTTTCTGGTCCCAAGACGTTAGCAGCAGATCCTTTAAGTCCTGTAAGTTGGGAGGTGGGGCCTCCATGGAATCCATGAATGAGCCTTTGATGCACATGACCCTGTCGGGACCTATGTAGGGGCATGTATTATTAAATATGGACACATATACTTCCATATAGTATAGATACTTACATATATATTACATAAAGAGCATGTTATCATTACATACACATACATATATACTCATATTATATAAGGAGTATGTTATTATTACATATAGATATTAATATATATACTCATATTATAATGGGCTTGTTATTATTACATATAGATATTGATGTATATACTCATATTATATAAGGGGTATTTTATTACATATAGATATTTAGATATGTACTCATATTATATAAGGGGCTTGTTATTACATATAGATATTTTGATATAAAAGGCCCCTTATATAATATGAGTATATATTATTACATATAAATATTTAGATATATACTTATATAAGGGGCGTGTTATTACATAGTTGTGGTAGGGTATGGTGAGTTGCACTAGGGTAGTGTAGGGTGCGGTTGGGTAGTGTGGGGTGCTGTAGGGTAGTGTAGGGTGCGGTTGGGTAGGGTGAGGTGAGGTGAGGTGGAGTGGTCCTTCAATAAATCATGTCCACTTTAGGATATATATATTTCATATAAGGGGCTTGTTATTACATATAGATATTTTGATATATACTCATGTTATATAAGGGGTGTGTTATTACATAGTTGTGGTAGGGTAGGGTGCGGTAGGGTAGGGTAGGGTGAGTTGCGGTAGGGTACTGTAGGGTGCTGTAGGGTAGTGTAGGGTGCTGTAGGGTAGGGTGAGTTGCGGTAGGGTAGTGTAGGGTGCTGTAGGGTAGGGTGAGTTGCGGTAGGGTAGTGTAGGGTGCTGTAGGGTAGTGTAGGGTGCTGTAGGGTAGGGTGAGTTGCGGTAGGGTAGTGTAGGGTGCTGTAGGGTAGGGTGAGTTACGGTAGGGTAGTGTAGGGTGCTGTAGGGTAGTGTAGGGTGCTGTACGGTAGGGTGAGTTGCGGCAGGGTAGTGTAGGGTGCTGTAGGGTAGTGTAGGGTGCTGTAGGGTAGGGTGAGTTGCGGCAGGGTAGTGTAGGGTGCTGTAGGCTAGGGTGAGTTGCGGTAGGGTAGTGTAGGGTGCTGTAGGGTAGGGTGAGTTGCGGTAGGGTAGTGTAGGGTGCTGTAGGGTAGTGTAGGGTGCTGTAGGGTAGGGTGAGTTGCGGCAGGGTGCTGTAGGGTAGTGTAGGGTGCTGTAGAGTAGGGTGAGTTACGGTAGGGTAGTGTAGGGTACTGTATGGTGCTGTAGGGTAGGGTGAGTTGCGGTAGGGTAGTGTAGGGTGCGGTAGGGTAGGGTGAGTTACGGTAGGGTAGTGTAGGGTGCTGTAGGGTAGGGTGAGTTGCGGTAGGGTAGTGTAGGGTGCGGTAGGGTAGTGTAGGGTGCTGTAGGGTAGTGTAGGGTGCTGTAGGGTAGGGTGAGGTGAGGTGAGGTGAGGTGAGGTGAGGTGGAGTGGTCCTTCAATAAATCATGTCCACTTTAAGACAGTCAGGGTAGGCTCTGAAATGCCTCTCTGCTTTTTAGGCTTTTCTTTCCCTTCTAGCCCTGTAAATATCCAATCTCTGACTCAGCAAACACTATACAGTGCCCCTGTGTGTGTGTGTGTGTGTGTGTATGTGTGTGTGTGTGTGTGTGTGAGACATGTGAAGACATTCACTGTCAACTCGGCTCCTCTTCCCTGTCACCTCCAAGCCAAATCTGTCCCAAATCCAGTCGAGTCTGTCACTCTGCATGCCTGCACTCATAACCTCTCTCACACACACACACACACACACACACACACACACACACACACACAGAGGATGCCCGAAATCACACTATTTAACACTACCAATGGCCCTGCCTCTGGAAAATGACTGGTGTTGGGGGAAAAAAGCCTGCATCTGGGGTAGAGGGGGGTTGAGAGAGGTAACATGGCTCTCATTCCATTCTGACCATTCATCTACACTGTCCACAGAAAGTCTGAAGACACCTAGCTCCAGGAGACATCGTCGCGTATGTAAATACAGGTGGTTTGATTCAAGATGCAAACCAGAAAAAAGTATGGAAAAGGAGAGGGAGGGGCTCATGACCGGAAGCATGCCACATCATCTGTCAAACATGGTGGAGGTAGTGTTATGGCTGGCAATGGAGCTAAGTCACTGCAGCAGTAACCCATGTAAGCCAGTCATGTACAAGCATCCGCAGATGCCTTCAGTGAGTGCTCACGTCATAAGCTTTGTGTAAACAGAAGCGCCTCAGAAGTCGCATGCGTGACCTTCCTGTGTGTGTGTGTGTGTGTGTGTGTGTGTGTGTATGTGTACATAAAAGCAGTTGATTTGATTTCTTCCTGTAACCCCATCCATTATTGACACACCTAATCCACTTTAGGAAATCATTTACTCGTCTTTATTGCATTAACCTGCTTCCTCCTCTCCCATCCCGCTCCCCCTCGGCCTCTCTCACGCTGCCATCCATCTCCTATCTCTCTCATTCACCCCTCACTCGCTCCCCCCCCTCCCCCCTCACTGTCTCTGTAGATGGGTTGTGTAATAGCTCCCTCTAGTTCTCGTGTAGACCTCCACAGATCCCCTGAACTGCCATTTCTTAATAACGCTCCACACTGGAGCGTCTGGTGCTTTCTAAGGTCTAAGGTGGTCTTTGATGGTCAAGGTAGTTGGGGAAAGCACACCCGACGCTGGTAGGCTGGCTGGTTGACCAGTATGTTGTTGTTTTTTTTTTGTTGCTTGGTTGTGCTGGTCTACCAGCTCGGTCAATCGTGGTCATGATGGTCAACCAGCATGGTCATGATGGTCGTACTGGTTGGCCCGCTTGGTCTTGCTGGTCATACTGGTTGGCCAGCTCGGTCATGATGGTCATAATAGTCGACCAGCTTGGTCTTGCTGGTCATTCTAGTGGATCGGTTTGATCATGCTGGTAGACCAGTGTGGTGTTGTGGTCATGCTGATCTACCAGCATGGTCATGATGGTCAGGCTGGTCAACCTGCTTGATCATGATGGCCGAAACCAGCGTTGTCATGATGGTTGTGCTGGTCATCCAGCTTGGTCTTGCTGGTCATACCGGTTGGCCAGATTGGTCATGATGGTCATAATGGTTGATCAGCTTGGTCATGATGATCATGCTGGTCAACCAGCTTGGTCTTGCTGGTCATTCTAGTGGATCAGTTTGGTCATGCTGATAGAGCAGTGTGGTGTTGTGGTCATGCTGGTCAACCAGCTTGGTCATGATGATCGACCAGCGTGGTCTTGCAGCGTGGCCAGATCGGTCTTGCTAGTCATATACTGGTCAGCCAGCTTGGTCAGCCTGGTCGACCACTAGAGTCTTGCTGGTCTTCTAATGCTTTACTTACCTCCCTCTCTCTCTCTCTCTCTCTCTCTCTCTCTCAGCTCTCCTGTACGCCACCATCTTCGGTAACGTGACCACCATCTTCCAGCAGATGTACGCCAACACCAACCGTTACCATGAGATGCTGAACAGCGTGAGAGACTTCCTCAAACTCTACCAGGTGCCCAAAGGCCTGAGTGAGAGAGTCATGGACTACATCGCCTCCACGTGGTCCATGTCCAGAGGCATCGACACAGAGAAGGTGTGGTATTACACCCCCACTGTAAACCTGAGACTCCTTCCTTTCTGCGCCACTGTGTGTGTGTGTGTGTTTAGTCCCTTGCTAATGTTGCAAGCTGTTGTTCCCCGTCTTCAGACATTCTGCAGTGTTTTCTACTGTAAACCCTGGAGAAGGATCTAAAGGCACAGACAGAGAGAGTGTGTGTATGTGTGTGTGAAGCCTGTCAAAACACTCCTGCTGCCCAACATCACTGCTGCTGCAAAGGTTTAGCATCTGCAGACAGCAGATCTACAGATATGTCTCTCCTTCTTTAAAAAGTCTACAGTATAAAAGTAGAAGGCTTGGACAGAAGTATGTGGACAACCCTTCCTTATTCTTAAATTCGGGTGTGTTGAGTTTCAGCCCATCGCAAACAGGTGTAGGACATCAATCACATAGCCATGCGGTCTCCACTGACTAACGCTGGAAGTAGAATGTGTGATATGGGAAGTGCTCAGTCGCTTGTGATGGTGTCATGGGATGCCAGCTGTTCCACAAGTAAGCTCATGGCATTTCTGCCCTGCTAGATCTGCCCCAGTCAACCGTAAGTGCTGTGGAGTAGAAGCATCAGCGGAACTCACTGTATGAGTGTTGATGTTTATCAGCTTTGCCTCTCTCTTTCTCTCTCTCTCTCTCTCTCTCTCTCTCTCTGCAGGTGCTGCAGATTTGTCCTAAAGACATGCGAGCCGATATCTGCGTTCACCTGAACAGGAAAGTGTTTAAGGAGCACCCTGCCTTCCGGTTGGCCAGCGACGGCTGTCTGCGGGCGCTGGCCATGGAGTTCCAGACCATTCACTGCGCTCCAGGTGACCTCATTTACCACGCCGGAGAGAGCGTGGACAGCCTCTGCTTCGTGGTCTCCGGCTCGCTGGAGGTCATCCAGGACGACGAGGTGGTCGCCATTCTAGGTGAGCAGCTAGCGGGGGGTTCGATTCTGATTATTATAATCCACTAGATCCCTATAATCCACTAGAAGCAGATGGACTGGTGGAGTGCGGGCGGTTGGTCGGTTAGTGGTGAGACGTGTTTACACGCTCCCGAGTCGAGGACTGGGGTCTAGTTGTCTGGTCTTGGTTTTGAGGCGCCGCTTCTTTGCAGTGCTGATGGACAGATGCTGAGCTAACATTAAAGCCTAATGCCTCAGAGAGAGAGAGAGAGAGAGAGAGAGAGAGAGAGAGGAGGGGGAAATAAACCAGACAAAAACACAACAAAGTGAAAATTGGGTCCAGAGGCTTAATTAACTAGCTCATCAAGAAATAGAAGAGGGAGAGGGAGAACGGTGAGATAGCAGGGAGAGAGAGAGGGAAAGGAAAGAGAGAGACAAAACAAGACAGAGAGACAACAGAGTGAGCGAGATGGGAGTGAGGTAGAAGGAGATGGAATAGCACGCGAGAGAGAAAGAGAGAGAGAGAGGAGAGGGAGAGAGAGAGGAGAGGGAGAGAGACAGACAGAGAAAGAGAAAGAGGAGAGGGAGAGAGACACAAAGAGAGAGAGAGGAGAGGGAGAGAGAGAGAAGAGAGGGAGAGAGAGAGGAGAGGGAGGAGAGGGAGAGAGAGAGAGAGAGGAGAGGGAGAGAGACAGAGAGAAAGAGGAGAGGGAGAGAGACACAAAGAGAGAGAGAGACAGAGAGAGAGAAAGAGAGAGAGGTGAGGGAGAGAGACACAAAGAGAGAGAGGAGAGGGAGAGAGACACAAAGAGAGAGAAAGACAGAGAGAGAGAGAGAAAGAGAGAGAGGTGAGGGAGAGAGACACAAAGAGAGAGAGGAGAGGGAGAGAGACAAAGAGAGAGAGAGAGACAGAGAGAGAGAGAGAGGCGAGGGAGAGAGACACAAAGAGAGAGAGAGGAGAAGGAGAGAGACACAAAGAGAGAGAGAGACAGAGAGAGAATGGGGTGTGTATAGTAAGTTATGCACTCAGGAAGAAGACACTCAGGTTACAGAGAGAGAGAGAGAGAGAGAGAGAGAGAGAGAGAGAGAGAGAGAGAGATGGATTAATGGATTTAGACAGAGCTGAAATGAAACACTGCTCATCTGTAATACACTACCGTACACACACACACACACTCTCTCGCGCACGCCAGCGCCCTCACTCTTGGGCTCTTTCTGCAGACCTCTAATAATGCGTCTGTAGAGTTGCTACGGAGACCCGTTCTAGACCACTAGTTAGTCGTTAGACCACACTGATTACTGCCCTAATCTAATCACACCCTTCAGGTCACCAGGTTCCTCTTACTGGTTCTCGGTTCCTCTCTCATGTTCTTACACAAAACCTTTCTCTCTCTCTCTCTCACACTGGAACAGCACTTCCACCCACTTCCACAGAGCTATCTAGAACCCCTGACGGTTACACACCCCTCTGTTTATATCTATCTAGGCCTCGTTGAGCCGCCTGCTCAGACTGCACTGGCGATGCCATGGGGGAAAGTCCCTCCCACTGCGGGGAAAGATGGTGAAAGCGGTGTGTTTGAGTAACGGGACCGTCTCTGCGCATTAAGCCGGGCTGTTTAGCCTCCAGTTAGAATTTCGGATTCAGCCTCTGTGGAAACGGCTGCTAATTATGTGACTATTACGCAATCCCAGCAACTTCCAAAACCTCCGCAACCAGGAATACTGTCTCCCTGCCCCATCTTCCGGAATACAGGCTAAAAATATCTAGGAAAGACTGAGAAGTGAGTCATTCTCAGGAAACGGGCGCCTTCTGCGAGGGCAAAAACAAAAACAAATTAAAAAGACAGTCATAACAACCCTTACAACCCCGTCACGTAAAGTGTTACGGGGTTGAGCGTGACGGGGTTGTCAAAAGGTTTTGTGCTTAAATGGACTTCATCCTGCCGGCCTCCCAGTACAAAATACGGGGAATAAAGAACGGTAAGCCGTAGATGCAGGTTCTCTTCTTTGGCAGCTGGAGGGGGATAGTTAGCTAGCACCATATTAGCTAGCGCTTACAGTTGTTGTGAAACCCTCTAACTGAGAATGCGCATTGCGTGGCTTAATTTAGGGGGCGTGTCTTTGCTATTGTAACGATGGATTGAAACTCAATCACGGGTGTGTTTTTGGGCGTGATGTGCAATAAACCAGAGCCAGGTGTGGTCTGACTGACTTTGGCGGGTTGCTATTTCAGTGGTGTACAGCGTGGGGGGGGGGGTACGAGCGTCGGGCTGCACGTGCCTGTGTTGACAATTCACTGCCGAGATAGCAAAGAACGTCTGACTGTTGCCGTCTGTCTGCCTAAGTTGTTTTCAGACAGTGGAGAGCCAGAAATTGGTCACACTGGTCACCTGACACCTCATTTCGAGACCACCGCGCCCATCAGCGTAGAGATATTCGCGAGCGGCGCTGCTGTTTAAAGGAGGCAGGCGGAAGGCGTGAAAAGCTCTCATGTAAACGGGCAAAAATGGCAGGGCTTTGTGTTTGTTAGGTTATGTAAAAGCACTTATCTCCTGGCAGGAGTGGAAGAAGTGTGTGCTTATTGGCTTATTAAAAGACATTCTCTCTCTCCCTCTCTGTCTCTCTCACTCACTCGCTGGTCGGGTTCCTGAAATACTGGACGGTAGCTCTACTCTCATTAGGATAATATGTCTGACTGACTCTGTCTGACTGACCTGCAGGTCCGTACAGCGGCTGTGAAGACCACACGCATCCATCCTCAGTCAGACCCCTCCACTCACTCGCTTTAACACATTAGCCCTCTCCCAGTGCAGCCAGGGGGGACGCCAGCTTTCTTACCTCACAGCACAGTAAACACACTACACATAATCAGACCCTGCACAACACACACACACACACACACACACTCTTGTGAAGTGCACACCTTGCTGGACTCGATCTATACAAATAGGCTTTCTGGACATCCCCTAACCTCGTTCAGCTGCATTACTCATTACTCTACGTAATCAGCTTAGACTGAGTGCAGGGCCTACTATCGCAATGCGGGAGCGAGCAGGCCGAGCTCAGAGACATGGAAGTGTGTATTACAGCATGGAGTCATTCACCGAAAGGGCCCAAGGGTGTAAAGCACATGTGGCTGTTGTTATGGCAACTGTAACATCGCCCCACTGTCAAAAACAACCACCACACAAAGATACGCTTTATAACATTATTACATTATAGACTTTATACTGGATATTAAAGCAAACTCTGTTGGTATCTGAGTATCTAAATATTACACTGTCTCAGCTTACATATTTCAACTGCTCTCACAACTGCTCTCACAACTGCCTTCACAACTGCTCTCACAACTGCTCTCACAACTGCCTTCACAACTGCTCTCACAACTGCTCTCACAACTGCTCTCACAACTGCCTTCACAACTGCCCTGTTTGTGATATTTTCAGAGTTATTTTCAATACCTGCTGCTATATGCTGTCAGTGACTCAATAACTGCTGTAAAGGACTCAGTAACTGCTGTCAGTGACTCAATAACTGCTGTAAAGGACTCAGTAACTGCTGTCAGTGACTCAATAACTGCTGTAAAGGACTCAGTAACTGCTGTCAGTGACTCAATAACTGCTGTAAATGACTCAGTAATGATTAACTGATTCAGTAACTGCTGTAAATGATTCAGTAATGACTCTAACTGATGCAGTAACTGCTGTAAATGATTCAGTAATGACTCTAACTGATGCAGTAACTGCTGTAAATGATTCAGTAATGACTAACTGATGCAGTAACAGCTGTAAAGGTTCAGTAATGACTGATTCAGTAACAGCTGTAAATGATGCAGTTATGACTCTAACTGATTCAGTAACAGCTGTAAATGATGCAGTTATGACTGATTCAGTAACAGCTGTAAATGATTCAGTAACAGCTGTAAATGATTCAGTAATGACTCTAACTGATTCAATAACTGCTATATGAGCATCAGTGGCCAGAGAGGCTTTATTTCTACAGGGGTTTAAATGACGCTGTTTGTCAGGCGGCTCTGACAGGCGAATGAGGTATTCAGAGAGCGGTCAGTTTTCTAATGACTTAATGAACACTCGTCCCGACTGCTGCGATCGCCCCTGGGGGTCAAAAGCAATAACACCTCAAACACAGAGGTGTGTTTGCTGACAGCGAGACACGCCGTCAGGGCGTTTCATCTAAGCCAAAGACACCCTCGAGGCGGGCCAGCGGGAGCGAGGGAGAGAGCGTGCGGATTTGTTTACGGGGGAGCGAGGGAATATTCTTCCTGTCAAAACGTCGGATCTGCTCTCACTCTCTCTCTCTCTCTCTCTCTCTCTCTCTCTCCTGCCAGACATGCAAATGATCTGGAGCGCATCACAATGCGTCCTGAGTGCTTTCACCTCCCCTGTGCTCATTAAGCTTGTGTGCAGCAGTGTGTGTGTGTGTGTGTGTGAGAGTGTGTGTGTGTACCTCATCTCACCTCTGCAAAGGTAGCTGAATTTCAGGGTCTAATCGCCCCCACCCCTCTCCCCAACCCCGTCGAATTAACCGTCTGGGCGGAATATTTTGGTTTGCGCTGTAATCAGCTGAGCCCCTGAGAGACGAGTGTAAGATGAGCCTTTGCCCTTTCTGAATGACCGTCCACTCCATCAGATCTGACACACACAGTGATGGAAACTCTGGGAGAAGCGGATTCCAGTAATAGGAATTCTGTACTGCAGCAGATGGATTTGTACATGGATTTACACTGAAGGAAAGGAAACATCTGCACCTGGGTGCAGTTTCTATCCTTCTGACATTTTCAGTCGTTTTCTGGCTTGTTTCGTGTATTTTCACTGCAGTTTAGTCCTTGTTAGCTTTGAGGCTTTAAGGTTAGCTTGGATTTTTACCCTCCCGAATCCGATCGGAATGCCACAAAGGTCCGTAGAATACATTCACTGAGTATTTCAGGTGTTATTTGATGTATAAACATGTAGAAATAGTAAAGACGGGACTTTGTTTGAGTATAAAATGCTCAGATGCGATTTTACAACCCTGTTTACCACCCTGTTATTTTGCCCTCAGAATTCAACACGCTGGTTTTCCTTTAACGGAAGGATTGTAGACAATACATCGGCTGCGCCCCTAAGCAGTGGGACAAATTACTTCGCTAATGACTGCAAACACACACACACACACACACTCACAGAAAGTCCACACACTTACAGCATTTGATTGAAACCCGGCATCTTCGCTCTCCTAGCCACAGCTGATGAAAAATGAGTGTGAGATCACACACTTGGCGCATTCCCGCTGACATTTGGATATTACTGCTACAGACAATTACACTCCACATTAGGAGAGTGAAGCATTCATCCCAAAGGTCAAATCTCTAAGTTCTCAAAGCAAAACGTTGTATTTTGCCTTGTTTACTAACTCGGCATGTAGAAATCTCTATCTCTCTCTATTTTACTGTCACTGTCACTCTCTCTCGCCCCTGAATCAAGTCAATTAAGTGCATTTAGATTTAGTCAAAGTCAAGGTCAAAGTGACCAGCATTAACCTTGTCCCCATGGGCTCCTCTAAGCAGCTGCCTGGAGCTGCCTGAACATTAAAATGACTGAGGCCCACGAAGGCAGAGAAGGCTACAAGCAGATTCAGGTAGCCGCCTCTGCAGGTTGTGATGTAATTAGGTCAAGCTGACATCTAGAAGACCCAAGACCCACTGGAGTGGCGGTGCACTGTTCTACTGACCTTAACGACCTCCCCCAATTTCAGCTGAGTAAATGAACCCATCCACTCACTAGGACTCAAAGGATCACTTGCAGTGCTTGAGGACCTCTTTCGATACATGTGCCACCAATGCAGCATGACTAGGCACTAGGAAAGCACCTGATCCCCTGATGATGGGACAAATTAGGAGCGAGAGCACCATCTACCCACCCAGAACGAGCCTGGCCAATTATGCTCTTTTAGGCTCCGGCTGCTGATGGCGAAGCAGCATGACTGACATGTCGGAGTCTACTGAGCCAAGGAACAAGGAACATCTGAAAGATGTCAAAAGAGTAGAGTAATATAGCAAGACAGCCTTAGCATCTGAGAGAACTGGAAGCAGGGTGCTCAGACCTTCGGGTGCTTTAGGACCTTTTCTTCATTTTGAAACTGTGGAAGATATCAGTCGATATTCCTACAGGTTGCCAGACGCCAGCCGCCCGACCTGCCGTTCCTCTGAGTGCAGCTGAATGCATGCTTATCTTGTAGTGATGGTTTGTACGCTTGTGTGTGCAGGTAAAGGGGACGTGTTTGGTGACGTGTTCTGGAAGGAGGTGACCCTGGCGCAGTCGTGTGCGAACGTGAGGGCGCTGACCTACTGCGACCTGCACGTGATCAAACGGGACGCCCTGCAGAAAGTGCTGGAGTTCTACACGGCCTTCTCCAACCACTTCTCCCGCAACCTGCTGCTCACCTACAACCTCCGCAAGCGTGTGAGTATATATTTATATATAAAGACCTTAAGGACTTAAGGAAAAATACAGTGGTATGGGCACCCCTGGCCAAAATTTCTGGGACTGTGAATAGTTAAAGCAGCATTATGCGAGAATTGGTATTTCTTGCTCCTGGGTTCCCCCTACAGTCTGCAAGTGTAGCTTGCATCTTCAGATCCCACTGTCCTGATGGCATACTCATCGCATTGCCGTGTTCTTGCCAATACACGTCCCTACAGGAGGCGCTATTCTCCCTTTGACAGATCAGTGGAGTGCAATCATGACTACAGTCACGCCCACAGATATGACCAATGATTGAAAATGTGCAAAATACACAAGATACGATGAGTTACAGTGGGTGATGGATGGATGGATGGCGAATGGAAGAATAGGTGGAGGGATGGATGGATGAAAATAGGTGGAGGGATGGATGGCTGGATGGATGGATGGAACAATAGGTGGAGGGATGGATGGATGAAAATAGGTGGAGGGATGGATGGATGGAAAAATAGGTGGATGGATGGCTGGATGGATGGATGGAACAATAGGTGGAGGGATGGATGGATGAAAATAGGTGGAGGGATGGATGGATGGAAGAATAGGTGGATGGATGGATGGCTGGATGGATGGATGGAACAGTAGGTGGAGGGATGGATGGATGGATGAAAATAGGTGGAGGGATGGATGGATGGAAGAATAGGTGGATGGATGGATGGAAGAATAGGTGGAGGGATGGATGGATGAAAATAGGTGGAGGGATGGATGGATGGAAGAATAGGTGGATGGATGGATGGATGGCTGGATGGATGGAACAATAGGTGGAGGGATGGATGGATGAAAATAGGTGGAGGGATGGATGGATGGAAGAATAGGTGGATGGATGGATGGCTGGATGGATGGATGGAACAATAGGTGGAGGGATGGATGGATGAAAATAGGTGGAGGGATGGATGGATGGAAGAATAGGTGAAGGAAGGGATGGATGGCTGGATGGAAGAATAGGTAGAGGGATGGATGGATGGAACAATAGGTGGAGGGATGGATGGATGAAAATAGGTGAAGGGATGGATGGATTGATGGCTGGAAAGTGGTGTGCCATTGTATAGCATGATGTAGTTTAACCCCTTGAACCCTTTAAACTCTAATAATTTGCATCAATTTTATAGGCCCTAAAATATAGCCATGTGGGACACCACAAAATCTGCTAAATCTGCTATTATGGAAGAGCTGTATACCTCTGTCTGATGGAATACAGCTGATTGAGTGCATGTCAAGAGACTGTTTACATTAAAATGCACAAAGTAATTCAGCAATAGACCAGGCTTTAGCCTTATTGCAATCTCGACATGGTGGTCTTCAGCACAGCACAGGCTGCCACTAAACATCTCTTTTCCCAGCGCTGTGTGCAGGAGAATCCCATCCCTGTTTAGCTTTGCTGCACACAGGTTTCACTAGAAACAGTAGGTGTGATGCCACCCACTCCTACACCAGCTCCTCTGAAGGATCTGCTCCTCTCTCTCCTGGCCCCGTCAGCCTTTATCTGTGCTCCCTCTTGTCTGCCTCAGTGGTTGACAGGTGAAAGATTGGATGTATGAAGTTGTGAGCTGGGCTGAAATCCCACCTTTTCTGTTTCTCAGTGCTCAGATTAATGGGTACCCCTGAATCTCAACAGTAGTCGATCGACTGAGGCTAATGTACCCAACAACTTTGCAGGAAGCTTATCCCCTGGAACTAAACTGGGCCACCGGCACCCCTGATGGGATGAACCACTCCAATGGACGTGGCAGAAAGTGTTCAACCATTCCAGCAGTGGCCTAAATAAACTGTATGTCTAGCACCAATCATTTAAAAACATTAGATTACTGGAGGCAGCTGCTTCAAGCAAGCTGTTAATAAGGACAGACGGGGTTCTCAGTGTCAGATGAGTGGCGTCATTGTTTGGAGTCATTCATTATGCAGCTTGAAAGGCTTTGGTTTGACTTTCATCTTTGTCTGAGAAGAATCAGAAGATATTTTGATGCAAATTTAATGTCACGACTGACAAACAAGGTCAACAGCCAAGTAAACTGTAGTTGTACAATGCTTATGTGGTTTCTGACACTGTGTGAATCAGTGATATTTGTAAATATGAGCAGAAGCATGAGCACAGTTCAGAATACCTACCAATTGCTGGCCTGTTCCCTTCAAGGGGTTCAAATCTTTCACTGTATTCCTGATCAGGGTCCCAATGGGTCCAAATAACAGCTGGAGTCATTAGTGAGATCCCTTGCACAAGGCAACAGTCCATCACAGTGTATCACACACATACACACATTCACACCTAAGGGCAATTTCCTTCCTCAGGTTTGTGGTCTACCCGGCATCATAGGTCACAAGGCAGAAAATATCCCTTGGGCAGGGTCCCAGCCCATCACAGGGTACCATACACATACTCATACACACCTTCTTCCTGGTCAGGGTCCCAGTGAGTGTGGAGTCTACCGGAATCAGTGGAGTACCCCCCCTGGAATCATTGGGTGCAAGGCATGAATACCCCTTGGACAGGGTCCCAGTCCATCACAGGGTACACCCCACACTCCTAGGAGCAATTTCAGTCCACGCATCCATTTTCTCATTTGATTCCTGGTCAGGGTCACGGTGCCAGAGCCTACCCAGAATTATTATGCTAAAGGAAGACGTACCCCCTGGGTGGAGGTCCATCGCAGGGTACCACACACATCCATTCACACCCAGACATGGGCAACACAGCCAGGCCAATTCACCTACCATGTGTGTTGTTGGATAGTACGAAGAAAACCAGAGCACCCATAAGCTCACAAATCCTACGTGGACATGGAGAACACACCCGGCTCCTCACACACACACACACAGACAGGAGCGGGGATTAAACCCACAAGCTTAGGCCCCCAGAGCTCTGTGGTATCACACTAGGTTATACAGCACTGAATAATGTTTCATTAAGAGAGGTCTTCAGTGACCCTTCCTCCATCTCAAAATGCTGTCAAGTGACAGCTTTCACCAATCCAGTCTGCTAAACCTCAGAGGCTTTACATTTGTAAGCCAGATGATGTAATATATATTTTTTTTGGAGCTGGACATCGCCACTAACAAGGCCGCGATTCGTAAGCAACCCCGGTGTGCAGCCCTACACGACAACGCTGGCCGTTATCGATCGCCGCACTGAAAGTAGGTCTGAGATTGTTGCTATTATTAGAGCAGGGAATGATTGGCTCGTCCCAGTGCGGATGACAGAAAGAGAAGCACCACGGAGCGCCGCATGGCCCATGGGCTGACACTCACACACACTGCCAGAGCACTGAGCGCTGAGCGCTTGTCCTGATACGCTTGACAGTCTCTGTCCAGAATGACACGTTCATGACACTGTTGTCTTGACCCCTTTGACATAGAGTGTTCCTCACTTTTCTTCAAGTCCAACGGCAAGTTTCCTGCCTATTATTTATTCTTCTAGATATAAATTTTTGACAGTAACTGTGCCATGGACAGACTCTCTCTCTCTCTCTCTCTCTCTATATATATATATATATATATATATATATGAGATGAGAGAGGTCTGTAAAAATCTGGGAAATCACATTGTAAGATTTTTAAAGAATTTATTAGTAAATAATGGTGGAAAATAAATATTTGGTCATCCACAAACAAGCAAGATGTCACCAATTTAACCTCGTTATCTGTATAAAAGACACCTGCCCACAGCCTCAAACAGTCAGACTCCAAACTTAACCATGGCCAAGACCAAAGAGCTGTCGAAGGACACCAGGAAGAAAATTGTAGACCTGCACCAGGCTGGGAAGAGTGAATCTACAATAGGCAAGCAGGTTGGAACTGTGGGAGCAATTGTATCCCTAGAACACCATACCTACTGTGAAGCATGGGGGTGGAAGCATCATGCTTTGGGGCTGTTTTTCTGCAAAGGGGACAGAGCGACTGATCCGTGTTAAGGGAAGAATGAACAGGGCCATGTATCATGAGATTTTAAGCCAAAACCTTCTCCATCAGTGAGAGCATTGAAGATGGAAGGTGGCTGGGTTTTCCAGCATGACAATGATCCCAAACACACTGCTCGGGCAACAAAGGAGTGGCTCTGTAAAAAGCATTTCAAGGTCCTGGAGTGGCCTAGCCAGTCTCCAGACCTCAACCCCACGAAACATTTGTGGAGGAAGTTTAAAGTCTGTGTTGCCCAGCAACAGCCCCAAAACATCACTGCTCTAGAGGAGATCTGCATGGAGGGATTGTTATTGACCAAATACTTAATGTCCACCATAATTTACAAAAATCTGTAAAAATCCTACAATGTGATTTTCTGGATTATTGTTTCTCATTTTGTCTCTCGTAGTTGAAGCATATCTATGATAAAGTAGGATAATTTGCACAATCAGTGACTAAATACTTTTTGGCCCCACTGTGTATATATATATATATATATATATATATATATATATATATATATATATATATATATATGTATATCTCATTTATAGGAGAAGAGACTGTACGCAGTAAGCAACGCATATTATGAAAAATGATTGGGTTGGGGTGACACTCATTTGACATCAACCGTGCTGAGGAGGAAGCTTTAATTAGCTCATAACTCCATACATTAATAATGATGTTTACAGATTGTGGCCTAGATAGAAAAATATGTTAAATATTTAAAAAAAACGTGTTGTGTGACTGTTGCCTGTGTTACTGTAGTACAGAAGGGTACCTACCAGCCTACCAGCAGAAATAGGGACTACAATAAGGATAAAGGTCACAGAGTTCAAGCATACAGAACGGAGTTTCCCAGCAAACACACACCAAGTTTTTTTGTTGTGGCAGAGTGCAAAACGATCTTCATTGGCAAAGGACGTGGTCTGACTGACGTCCAAAAGGGCATGATAATAGGGTACTGGACAAAAGGTGGTAGCCTCTCTGAAAACTTAATGGGAGTCCATGAGGATAGACTTCTTGCACATTGAGTGCCTCCTAACGGCACCAACGCCGCAACTTTTTGCCAAGGCACATCAGCTCTATGTTCACAGACGGAAAAATGAAGCATATCAAGAAAAGAACACTGTCCCTACTGTGAAACATAGAGGAGGCTCTGTTATGTTCTGGGGGCTGCTTTGCTGTATCTGGCACGCGGTGTCTTGAATCTGTGCAGGGTACAATAAAATCTCAAGACTATCAAGGGATTCTAGAGAGAAATGTGCTGCCCAGAAAGTGTCAGAAAGCCTGGTCTCAGTCGCAGGTCATGGGTCTTGCGCCAGGATAATGACCCAAAACACAGCTAAAACACCCAAGAATGGCAAACATTGGACTATTCTGAAGTGGCCTTTTATGAGCCCTGACCTAAATCTTATGGAGCATCTTTGGAAGGAGCTGAAACATGGCATCTGGAAAAGGCACCCTTCAAATCTGAGACAACTGGAGCAGTTTGCACATAAGGAGTGGGCCAAAATACCTGCTGAGAGGTGCAGAAGTCTCATTGACAGTTACAGAAACCGTTTGATTGCAGTGACTGCCTCAAAAGGTTGTGCAAGGTTGTTTCATGAGTTTATTTTTTGCATGGTTCAAAAGCAATGTCTGACTTTCATTGGTTAATTTTCATAGCATTTTTATTTATTATTACTTTTGTCAGATTCAAGTTATTTCTGTGACCATTGCTGGTTTTTCTTTCATTAACCGAGGGGTACCAACAATTTTGTCCTCGTGTGTGTATACATATGTACCCTCAGCTCTCTCACAAACACATATCCACACATGACATGAATCATCAAGTACCTGTGATGGTAAGATTTGCTCTCATGACATGTCCTTGACCGGCTGACCTGTCCACCCCCGCTCTCTGCTGCTAGCGTAAAGCTTTCCCAAGTTCCCCGGGGTTGCTGTAAGGTGACGAAAACTGCTCACCTTCATCTCAGTGCTGATTTGGAGAGGCCCTTACGCAACATTCAACCTCAGAATACCGCAGTCTGAACGCCTTTCCGCCGTCAAGGACACAAAGATGTTCATTTTGGAATAAAAGCCGATGCAAACGGCAGAAATCAAGTGAGTCACGTCTGATGTGAGCAAGCGGCGGCTGCGCTGTGCTGTACTGTACTCTACTCTGAGAGTGTCACGCAGAAACTGGAGACTGCAGAAAGCCCCCCGAGCCTGTTCCTGAATCAAAAAAAGCCATAAAAGCCACCTGCTGTAGATTAAGATCACCTGGTCTTCATTGCCAACAGCACAAGCTGTTACATGCTGTCCTGAAGGCTGAAGCTGGGAAAAGTGCTGTGTAATAGACTAGCGAGGCTAGGCTGGCTGTGTTCATCTAAGGCCTGGGCTTTCTGGCCAACATCTCAAAGGGAAGGAGGGACTGAAGGTCCCCTTTTTGGCTGCAAGAAGTACAGATTGAAGTACAGTCGTACAGTCTCCACATGATCACGCGTCATGAGGTTCAACACCTTAAACCGAAAAGGTTTCGCACTCTTAGAGCGGCATGTTCCTGAGGTTCCAGGTGGCAGCCTGGCTGGGATTGACGAGGCCCCAACTTGGGACTACGCAGCTCATGTTGTCCAACAGTCCTCGCCTCCTGATCCACGACCATCTTGAGGTTCTCTCTGCTGCCTCTGTTATGTTCTTGCAGCCCTGTAATGCCAAGGAGCTTGATGACCCTGTAGAGCGATTGTCCTGACATACATATCGAATCCAGCATGCCAAAAGTTTGTGGACACATGCTGGTCCAATGTTTCTCTCCCCAAATCAGTACCACCCTGACTGAGGTAGTTGTCTTGACTCATCATAGTGGGCTTTTCCCCTAGTTTTTGAACACATTGCTGGGAGGATTTGATGGCATCCAGCCACGAGAGCATCAGCGGGTCAGTTGCTGATGTTGGATGATTAGTTCTGCCACTCCATGGCACTTCATACATACATAGTCACTTTAGGCTAAGTGGTGGCTGCTCCAGATTGTTGCTGTCCGAATACTTATGGACATGCAGTCAGTGTAGTAGTTTTAATTCCAGAGGTGGGTGATTGGAGAGGAAGACTCCTAACTCAGTGAGGGGGCAGTGGGAGGGCCATCCTACCCACCCAAAGAGAGCAAGGCTACTTGTGTTCTCGGGGACTCTGGGACGGCTACGGATGCCTGTGGCATCACCGGGGTTTGAACCAACAACCTTCTGATTGTTTTACAGTGTGGTTCTTGCTGGATGCCGGTCATGTAGGTGTGTGTATGAGGGCTTGATGAAGGGTGAGCTTCATGTAGATGCACAACAGGAGATAGAAGGAGAAGACGGCAGCGTATTGCTTTCTTCGCAAATCATGTTCTCAGCATTTGTGTGTGTGTGTGTGTGTGTGTGTGTGTGTGTTCATGGTCGCCCAGGAAACACTGAATAAGCCTATTTACAGTAAAGCAGCTCAGTCACGCTGTCTCTGAGGCTTATCACAGCTTTAATTAGGGTTAGGGTTTGTTCAGCAGCAACAGCTACAGACACACACTCACACTCTCACACACATTCTGCACTGGAAAGTGTTCCTTGGCTTCTTTTTGTTAAACAGCTCGGTGTATTCATTATAAGTTTAGGAACTGTGGCTGTCCGTCACTTCACATGTCCTTGGATATCGGGCGTGTGCATGCTTGGATGGAGCACCATCATTCCAGAGAACACGGTTCTTCCACTGCTCTACAGCTCAATGCTGCTGCTGGGGGGCTTTATAGCCATCTAGCCCACGCTTGGCATTAGGCAGCATGGTGCTAGTCTGCTCCAGAGGGTCCTATTTTATTGGCAGTACCTCCCTACAGGGGTTTGACAAGCTGTGTGCGTGTATGTGTGTGTGCATGCATTTGCACATCTGTTTTAACAACGAGTGCGACCTTAAAAAGGGTGTCCACAAACATTTGGACATGTAGTGTATGTGTGTGTGTGTGTGTGTGTGTATATGTGGGTGGGGGAGATGGGCTTCAGTGCAGAGTGTGTTTTGCCAGTCAGTGAGTGGCTCGGGGTCGAAGTCCATGGATCAAATTCTGTAAGGTGGTGATGAGTTTGTGTAATCCAACACTGGTCAGCAGAAACCAGTGGGCCGGTATGTGTGTGTGTGTGTGTGTGTGTGTGGGGGGGTGGTCTAAACCCACAAACCAAGCCCAGCAGAGCGTCTCTGGACAATACAGGTCCATCACAGGAGCATCAGCCTGTCCCAGCATCTTCTGTCTTCACTACGGAGCCACAATGTAAGCCATACGTTGAATCCGGCACATTGAATCTGACCAATGGTCAAAAGTTTGTGGACACATGTTGCTCCAATGTTTCTCCCAATATCAGTACCACCCTGTAGTTGTCTTGACTCTTCCCAGAAGGCTTTTCCCCTAGTTTTTAAACAAACTGCTGTGAGGATTTGATGGCATCCAGCCACAAAAGCATCAGCAGCGGGGTCAGTTGTTGCTGATGTTGGATGATTAGTTCTGCCACTCCAGCTCATCCCAAAGAAGTTGGATGGAGTCTCACCATCGCAGAGAACACAGTTCCAATGCTCCACAGCTCAAAGCTGGGGGGGGGTCTAAACCCACAAACCAAGCCCAGCAGAGGATCCCTGAACAATACAGGTCCATCACAGGAGCATCAGCCTGTCCCTGTCTTCACTCCGGAGCGCTGCGCACAGCCTGACAGGGACGGCTCGCCTGCTGTAACGAAATTAAAGCCGTTCTGGATGAAGAGTGTGCTCAGAAACCGAGGCCATAGATCAGTCAGGAAAAGGACGAGCAGACTCCGCTCTGACAGCTTCCTGCGCACTCAGAGACAGATAATAAGCAGTATTAGACAGTAATGAATCATTCTGTTATGCTCTCAGTAGGAGATTAGAGGAATCTCGCCTGTGCTGAATAAATGTGTGGAGTAGTACAGAATCGATCCCATATGGTCCCCTCCATCTCTCTCGCTCGTTCCCCTCCCCTCTCTCTCTCTCTGAATGTACAAGGCCATTGACAGACAGACCCAGACAGACGTACATAGACGTCCCTCCTCATCCTAAAATCAATCAATACAGCAGTGATTCCCAAACCTGCTCTAAAGCTAAGGCAGGACCAGAAAGCATCGGTGTGAACGATCCTCCAGCGGTTTCACAAACCAGCTAACCTGCTACCAAAACTACCCCAAAAAGACCCCAGAACAAGAGATCATTCCCATCTAATCCCAGGAGGACTGACCCTGCATCATGCTGATTTTGTAATCCGCCTGTCTAACAGCTCCTATTCTAGATCTGCAACAATCAACGCTTCCTCCATGTTGGCTCGGACAGAGCAGAGGCCTTACAGAGCGCTTCATAGGTCTGGCAGGCAAAGCAGCATCGCTATTGGTTGGTTACAGCGTGGGAAAGCCCGAATGCAGTCCACCATGCTTAACAGTTTGGTATGAAGACATCCTAGAAGTCTCCAGCGTACGCGGTGGCTCAGAGACTGTGGTGTCGGTATCACTCCTCTAAATCAATGCGGAGTATGGCGGCACTCCTGCAGTGGGCTGGAGGAAAGTGATGCTCTAACAGGAGATGACAGGGCTGCGTGGATTCTACTCGCATCGTCTGAAATTTCAATCGATGCCACGTTTGTTTGGAAGTCATTTCTTGACACAGATCATTCCGACCTTTCAATGCTACTAACTGCCTAATTAAATATGTAATTACACTGGAACAGAAACGCCAATAATAGTGGTCAAACCAAGCAGAAGTGCCTGAAGGCTGATTGACTCGTACTGGCTCTCCAGAGCCCCTGCAAACAGCAGCTCTGGTGTAAATGAGACAGAAGGTGCGGCAGGGGGGTTCAAATTAAACCGCAGTGTGCTGCAACCCGAGTGTGTGATGTAGAGGGATCAGCTAAATCCACACACTGCCCTGTAGCACTGAACTATCCACTGTACTTAAAGCCAGCCAGGCTCTTTGAGAACAGTATAGGATGTCCACTAGATCAACATTGTGCCGTCCACTTCATGAGCAGCTCCTGCCTTCTATAGTCGCTATAGAGGTGTGCAGTAGTGCAGTAGGTTGAGACTGCAGGCCACCTGCTGTCAGATTTGCCTTCAGCATGGGTCAGTTTCTGATCACAGGATCACTGCTGACCAGATAAAATCGGGGTGATGGGCCGTAGTTCAACATGCTGACCGCCAGAGTCAAGTCGGATGGTGCATAGTTCGTGTTGGCCATCCTTTAACCCTTCATCAGTGGTCAGTGTGTCCGGCCAAGAGTTGCACCATCCGACTTGACTCTGGTGGTCAGCGGCAGAAACGGGCAGACGGGAAGACCTGGGTGGCTTTGACAAAGGGTCACAGCGTTATGGACAGATGACTGGGTCAGAGAATCTGTGAAAGGGACAAAACACAAACCAGCGGCAGGTTGTTGGGCACCCAGGGGTTATCCGTGAGCGAGGGCAACGAAAGCTATCCCATCTTTTTTCAATCCGACAGAAAGGCTACTGTGGCCCAAGTCTCAGAAATGATGGTTGATGGTTAAGGGACTGTGTAGCCACAGACGAAGGTCACCTGGACCTGCGAATCCTGTTTTCTTACACTTCATGCAGATGGTTGAGTACCTTTGGGGTGTTTACCTGGGAAGGTAATGACCCCAGGGAAGAAGACAAGCTGGCTGAGGGAATGTGATGCTCTAGGCAATGATCTGGGTGGTCTGGGTATTCATGTGGACATCAGTAAGATGCATGCCACCTGCCTAAATATCGTCGTAGACCAGGTACCTTGATGGCAGTGGCATCTTCAGCAGGATACTGTGCCCTGGCCTTCTAATTCCCTACAGCTCAGTCCCAAGCATCCGTGGGATGCCCTGGACAAGAAGTCCAACCCACAGCGACTCCACCTCGCAACTTCCAGGCCTCAAGGATCTGCTGCTGCTGCTGTCTTGGTCTTGGCCTTGGCCATATACGACAGAAGGTCTTGTGCCTTCACAGCTGTTCGGCAGCACGAGGGGACGTGCCCCCCTGAACAGTCAGTTCTTGAAGGGCCAAATCGTGACAGCAGGTCTTGTGGGCTGTTTCTGGTATGCAGTGGTCAGTACCTACCAAAGGGCCTTGATTGATGCGATGCATGGAGGCCCCACCTCTTTAGGCCAACTTCAGGGACTAGCGTAAAGGATCTGCTGCTAATGTTTTGGGTGCCAGATACCACAGGACCCCTTCAGAGGTCGGGTGGAGTCCGTGCCTTGTAGGGCTGGAGCTGTTTGGGCAGCACAAGCTGCATAGTAGGCTCGTCGCTGTATATGGATTAGGGTACCTTAGGGGGTTGTCCGATATTCTTTGTGATATTTTTTATTACCTCACAGCAGGAGATTAACAAGGCGTTTGTGTGTGTGTGTGTGTGTACATTGTGCACAGGTGTATGTGTGTGTGTGTGTGTGTTTTTTACCCCCATTCCATTCACATAAATAATGCATAACTGTGCTGTCCTCTCAAATTGAAATTTCTATCAAATCATAAAACAAAACCTATGCTCGCTCTCTCTCTCTCTCTCTCTTTCTCGCCCTCTCTATTTTCCGACTGTCATCTCATTTCACGAGAGTTTCTCCCTCTCTCTCTCTCGCTCGGAGCTTAAGCGTGTGTATCCGTGAAGTCTTTCTGCCTGTCACAGAGTTTCGGAGTATGAGTGAATCTCATTAGTGTGTGGTAACGATGGCCTTTAGGCTCAGCTCGAGAAAAACCCGGCCCTCATTAAAGCCAGTTTTCAAAACCGGCCTTTGCAGCCAGTCAGCGCGACTCTCTGCACCTCAGCTACTGCCAGACGGAATAAAATAACGGGAACTCTCCATGAAACAGATCCTCTGCAAAATCATGCCCAACTTAATATTAAGCATTACTCACAGCGTAGAGACTCATCAGCGCTCGCCCACACTGTAAATAACAGCTCGTAACTTATCCCTTACGAATCCTGAGTGAATCACTGTACTATTCAAACATCATCGCCATATTACATCATTCTAGTAAGACAGCGCTGCGCTATAAGCGGAACTGTGTACCGTGAAGAAATCCCTGTGGAATATCTCCAGGCCTGATCCACGCTACATCTGCAGAGTCATTTCTACTGCTGCCCAGCAGATCTTTGTGTTATTGGTTTTGTTCCATGGTCAGCTGGCAGCCAATGAGAAGGTCGAGTATGCCGTCTGACAGATCCACAAAGTGGTTCTGGAGCCTACCCGGAAACAAGGCAGCCGTAGGGCAGGAATACACCCTGGACAAGCCTCCATTGCAGGGCAAGCACCAGACACCAGTTCACACCAAGGGGCAATTTTCATCCATCGATATCCCCGGCTCAGCAAGGTGCCACGCTTAGGCCTTTGAGTAAGGCCCTCAATCCTCCAGGCATGTGTGCTCACTGTCAATGTTTTTGGGAGATGGGAGGAAACAGAGCACCCGGTGAAGACCCACAAAGACACAGGGCGAATACACCAAAGCTTGTGGGTTCAGTACCCATGACTGCTGAGCTGCCACTGTTGGGCCTTTGAGCGAGGCACTTAACCTTCTCGCTTTCAGCTTTCTAAGCTGGGATATGCAAAGAGAACGATTTGTTGGGCTTTTTGTTGGCTGGGAGAGTTAGAGTGCTGGGTTATTGATCACAGGGTTCTGGGTTCGATACCCCTGTCTGCTAAGCTTCCACTGTTGGACTCTTAAGCAAGACACTTTACCCTGTGTATTCCAGATTTCTGGAGAGAACATTTTTATGGGTTCTGGTGGCTGGATGGTTAGATCACTGGGTTATCAATCACAGGGTTGTGGGTTTGATTCCCTTTTGTTTTCACTGTTGGGCCCTTGAGCAAGACACTTAACCCCCTCTGTTCCAGCTGTCTGAGCTGGCATATGCAAGAGTAAGAGTTTTGGGACACTGGTGGCAGGGTAGTTAGAGCACTGGGTTATCAATCACAGGGTTGTGGGTTTGATACTCCTAGGTTTCCACTGTTGGGCCCTTGAGCAGGGCACTTAGCCCTCTCTGTTCCAGCTTTCTGCTTAGCTAAATATAGTAGCCACAGCGGCCTTGATGGCCGAATTCTGCCCAAACTTTTGTCTGTTTCCATGTGTCACCTACATTCTGCAGACTACAGAACCATGACTGGGTTGATGGACTACATTTGGGATAAGGGAGAAACTGTGAGCCTTGTTTCTGTGGAAGTATCACCTTCAGGGCATTTGGAGTATCAGCTCTCTAGAGGCACTCTGCAGGTTTTTGGGCAGTTTCAGCAGTTTCTGCACAAAAAGAAAGAGAGGGGACTGAAAGAGTGAGAGCGAGAGAGAGAAAGAGGGCGAGAGAGATACAGTAAACTCAGTATGAGTCGGGATTTGAGGAGCTGTCATTTTCGGTGTAACTCTTTTATGATGCTTTTGATTAAATATTAAAGTCGTGCAGAAACTACCTGCGCTACCGTCTGCCAGACGCTGTGAGGCATAACAACAGCTACACACACACACACACTTCTGTGCACCTTCCCTACGTTACATAATCGTCCAGCACTCTGACTGACTCTGCATTTACTTCAATCACCAGAGTTGTGCTCGCGAACCAATCGAAATCCCGAATCAACGGAATAATGGAAAAATGACACGTTCCAGTTAGGCGGCAGCTTCCGGGCCAAACTCCTGGGAAGCGGTGTGACGATGATGATGATGAGGAGCTCTTGAATATTTCATCACACTCTTATTCCTCGCCTTAATCTTTATTTGCAGAGAGAACGAGTGGCTTGTCGTTGGCTTTATGAGCCTCATCCTTCTTTCTCTTCTGCTCTCTTTATTACTGTCGTCCGTGCTTCTGTGCGTGTGTGTGTGTGTGTGTGTGATAATGTAAAGTCATTTGGAGCAGCAGTGCAGGCTGTATCTCACCTAATGGATATATGGATACATTAAAATAGTAATGACATGAGTCACCGATGTGAGCTTTGCAGCATATCTGTGTTTACAGTAGAGTCATTGTGTGTGTGTGTGTGTGTGTGTGTGTGTTACAGCCAGCCATAGCAAGGTGGGATGAACAGAGAGCCATTACTGTCCATCAGTCTCTGTGGCACTCATACACACAGTAAAAAAGTAGAACAGGCCATATCATTTGCAGGCTCAGTCGTGTGTGCACACACACACACACACACACAATATATATATATATATATATATATATATATATATATATATATATATATATAGAGAGAGAGAGAGAGAGAGAGAAAGAGAGATAGATAGATAGATATAATGCATATGGGTATTGTGTTATTACACACAAGGATTTGTGTGCATTTGGAATATTATTGTTATGCATAATTATGGGGAATATTCCATATACATATGGTATATATTATTACATAGATATTATGTATGTAGCATTATGCAGGTCAGAGTTATGATTGCGGTTAAATTGTTGATCTATATAGTACATATGCTGACATACATATGCAATATGGAACATATTATTACATATACAGCTCATAGGAACTCACATGGGTATTGTATTACTTTTACACATAGGTATATCAAAATACATATGCTATATATTATTACATAAAGATGCTTACATATACAATACACATGGGATATTATTACATAAATGTACATACAGTGAGTCCAAGAAGTATTTGATCCCTTGCTGATTTTCTTCGTTGGCCCACTAATAAAGACATGATCATTCTATACTTTTAATGGTAGATGTATTCTTACATGGAGAGACAGAATATTAAAAAGCAAATCCAGAAAATAAATCTAAGGAATATATATTAATTGATTTGTATTTCATGGAGTGAAATAAGTATTTGATCCCTTAGTATTCATTAGCAGTTCTGGCTTTTACAGACCAGTTAGACACTCCCAATCAACTTGTTACCTGACCTGAAGCCACCTGTTCTCACTAATCACTTGTGTGAAAAACACCTGTCCACAGAATCAGACAGATCACACAGATTTCAAGTCTCCAACATGGGTAAAACCAAAGAGCTGTCACAGGACCTCAGAGTCAGAATTGTTGACCTTCACAAAGCTGGAATGGGCTACAAAAAGATTAGTAAGGTGTTGGATGTGAAAGTAACAACTATTGGTGCAATTATCAGAAAGTTTAAAGAGTATAACATGACAATCAACAGACCTCGGCCCGGTGCTCCAAAGAAGATTTCGCCTCGTGGGGTGGCAATGATGCTGAGAACAGTCAGAAATCGTCCTGCAACCACTCGGCAGGAGTTAGCAAATGACCTGAAGGCAGCTGGGACCACAGTTTGCAAGGAAACAATTGGCAACACTTTGCGCAACAATGGATTCACATCCTGCAGTGCCCGAAAGGTACCCCTGCTGAAGAGAGCACATGTGGAGGCGCGCCTCAAGTATGCCAATGATCATTTGAAAGATGAACCAAGTTATTGGGAGAAGGTTTTGTGGTCAGACGAGACCAAAATTGAACTTTTTGGCCTCAACTCCACCCGCCATGTGTGGAGGAAGAAAAATGCTGCCTATGACCCCAAGAACACTGTGCCCACCGTCAAGCATGGAGGTGGAAGCATAATGTTTTGGGGGTGTTTCTCTGCCAAGGGTACAGGGCTACTTCACCGCATCACTGGGAAGATGGATGGAGCCATGTACCGCACAATCCTGAGGGACAACCTCCTCCCCTCTGCCAGGGATCTGAAAATGGGCCGTGGTTGGGTCTTCCAACATGATAACGACCCTAAACATACAGCAAAGGCAACAAAGGATTGGCTCAAGAAAAATCACATTAAGGTCATGGAGTGGCCCAGCCAGTCGCCAGACCTCAATCCGATCGAAAATCTATGGAGGGAGCTGAAGGTCAGAGTTGCCAAGCGACAGCCCACCAACCTTCATGATTTAGAGAGGATCTGCAAAGAAGAGTGGGCCAAAATTCCCCCTGGTGTGTGTGCTAAACTTGTGGTTAACTACAACAAACGTCTCACCGCTGTGCTTGCAAACAAAGGCTTTGCCACTAAGTATTGAGTGTGTTTGGCAAGAGGGATCAAATACTTATTTTCCTCATTGAAATACAAATTAATTAAAATATATTCTTTAAAATTATATTCTGGATTTTTGTATTGATATTCTGTCTCTCCATGTTAGAATATATCTACCATTAAAAGTGCAGAAGGATAGTGTCTTTATTAGTGGGCAAACAAAGAAAATCAGCAAGGGATCAAATACTTCTTGGACTCACTGTAGGTTTTATGTACGAGGTATTACATATTGGCACTTATGTATCATACATAGGCTATACCGTTACATACAGGTACTAACATGTATAATACAAATGGAATATATTATTACATATATATAAACAATAATACATATGGGATATGTTGTTACATATAGATATTTATATAGAATATATATATATATATATATATATATATATATATATATATATATATATAGGCTATACTATTACATATACTAACATATATAATACATATGGGGTGTATTATTATTGGAAATAGGTAGAAACCTATGTGTAACACATACCGGCTCTGTTGTGCTATATATTATCACATAATCGTCTACGTGAGCCTCTCAGATTGTGTTTCTCTCTGTGCTTCAAACTGCAATTTCAGAAAATCGGTTTCAGCGAGCACAGTTTAGCCAAATCAAGGGAAATTACCAATGTGTCACAACCCTTTTAATCAGGCCCAGAATGATACATGCAAGAATGATCCCATTAGAGTGGACTTAATGGTAAAATGCCCAGATGTGGCTCTGCGGTGGAAGTGTGTGTGTGTGTGTGTGCATGCGTTTGTAGATTAAGTTTTGATTACTTTGTGCTAATGAAAGAGAGTTAATGAACTAGAAGGCTGTAATGAGGTGGATAAGCCCACAAGTGAGCAAGACCCTTGTGGTATAAATCATAAAGTTATTATGCAGCACAGCGAAGTTCATCCTGAGGTAGAAGTTCTACACCCAAAAAAAACAGCACTAGCGCCTTACGGTCATTCCAGATGTGCAATCTGTAGGTTTACAGTTACTGACTGTGGTCTGTCAGTTACTGCACTTTTTGTGTGTGTTGGTCATTCTCTAGCTCTTCATCATTGGTCAGTTTCTTACCAAGGGGTGCCATTGTGTATGCAAGTACCCATATGTATCAATGTATCTCATATGTATTATAGGCGTAAAATGCTATGTAATAATATATACCATGTGTATTATTAATGTAACTACCTATATGTCATGATATATCCATTATGTAGTATATATGTATCTACCTACATGTAATAATATATCCCATATTATGATGAATGGAATTACCTACATGTAACAATATATATTACTTACATGTAATCTCCTACCTCCGTTATTATATATGTAATATGTAATATTAATGTTACTACCTACATATAATAATATAGACCCATATGTATTATTAATGTATCTACCTACATGTATAAATATATAGCCATGTGTATTATTAATGTAACTATCTACATGTAATAATATATACCCATATGTACTAATTAAGGTATCTACCTATATATAGTAATGTATCCCACATGTTTTATTAATCCAACTACTTACATATAATAATATATACCCATATGTATTATTAATCTAACTACCTACATATAATAATATATACCCTTATGTATTATTAATCTAACTACTAACTACATATAATATATATATCCATATCGTACTGACATGCTAGTGGCATGCTAGTGCACATAGCGCCAGTATGAGTAAATCAGGCACAGGGGTGTTGCTGGGTTTTGGCACATATGGGGTCACTGTTAGGTTAAGAGCGGTCCGCTACTTAAAACGGTACGTAACCAGGAGTGGCTCTATGGTCCGATACTGACCATTCAATGACACACTAGTCCCCAAACCTTTTGAATTTGGGGCCAAAGAGTAATTACGACGAACTGAGAGCCAAGAAATCTTAACCACATACCAATAAACGTAGAAAGGATTCAGATGGGGCGTAATTCAACAGGCCGAATACTGAAAAGAGGGGGAAACTGGCAGCTCGGGGTACGCTGAGACCCACTGTGTGTTTGTTTGTGGCTCTGTGCTTCTGATTTAGAGGGCAAAGGGGCGTAAAGGACACACTCACGGAGTCCTAGTTCAGGCAGACACCATTGTTAAAGCCAGTGTGGAGAACCTGCGCAGTGTGTGCTTGCTGCAGTATCTGTAAGTGTGTGTGTGTGTGTGTGTGTGTGTACGCTACAGAGAAGCCCCACGCTGACCAACAACATATGGAGGTTAGAGAATGCTGGCAGGATTGGGCCATTACACAGGGCCAATTGAGCTGTGTGTGTGTGTGTGTGTGTGTGTGTGTGTGTGTGTGTGTGCTTCGCGCTGGGATCTGAGATACTTTTGGAACAACCCACACAAGCTTCTGAGCAAAACCTGCAAAATGTTAATATGGATAAGATTATGTAATAGAGATCAATAATGCATAAGTGAAATAGGAAGCGTTCGAAGCTCGTATGGCTCTGCACTAAGAGTCGGACGTCTCTAATAGACTTGCTTATGACAGTTCCTACACACAGTCAGACGTGCTGGTAAACCTCAAAGGCCTCCCTTATTGTGTCCCACTACTGGGACATAGGGTTGTGTAATCTACTGGAAGCAGGCACAACCATCAAAGCGCTGGGGTTATCTTGGGCAAGTTCAGTCCTCGGTGATGCCACGGCCATCCGTGTCTGTGAGTACGGGATAGCATGACTGACTCTGGATGGATTAGGAATACTACACTAACTCTAGGTTGGGCCTCGCTTTGCTCTCAAAACAGCCTCGACTCTGTATGGCATGGATTGAGATTTAGGTCCATGTTGACATGATTGCATCACTGCATCCTGCAGCTTTTTAAGAAGACGTTTAATTAGAGGTGGCAAATCCAAATCCAGGTCCACAAAGTAAAAACCCACACCATAATATATAATAAATATATAGAATATATCAAATTCAGTATGGTATTCCTGTCCAGCTACAAACCTTCTGTGAATACATAATAATTATAGTATCAGTAAATAATATGTAAATTATTTTGCTTATTGTAATTAATTACTGCAAATGTAACCAATTTTAAATGATATGACATTTCAGTGTAAATAAGTCAAATAATTCCGTCTGCTTGGACGGCTCTGCTGCAGCCCAAGGATTTTTTGGAAAAATTAGAGGCAGTTCCTGGTCCAGAATCGGGCCAACATCCTGGCACGGATTTTTACTTTCTGGACCCAGATTTGCCACTTCTAAATTCGATGCTGTGGATCTCCGATATGACCACATCCCGAACTGACTCTGGATCTGTTAGATCTGCTGACTGACACTGAACAGCGTGTGTTGGAGGTAGCGGTTAGAAGACCAGGGTCGGTTGTGGTCATGAAGGGATGGATACGGACAGCAACAACACTCAACTGGTCCGTGCCAAGACAACATCCCCCACACCATTCCACCTCCACCTCCACCAGCCTGGACTGCTGACACAAGGCAGGTTGTGTCCATGGATTTATGCTTCTGACCCCAAATTCTGACCCTACAATCTCTCTGTGAGCCTCAGCAGAAATCTGAATCGGACTCATCAGACCGGGCTGCGTTTCTCAACGGTCTTCAACTGGACAGTTTTTGGGAAGCCTGTGCTGTGCTGAGCCACTGCAGCCTCAGATTGGCAGAATGAGGTGGAACCCGACTGTTGTAGCCCATCCGCCTTTTCCGTGCTTCTCTGCTCACCACAACTGTACAGAGTGGTCCAGGCTGATCGGCTGCATCAGACGTCAGTGATCAGTCCGGTTTGTTTGATGTTTCCACCGAACTGTTCCTTTAAGGAGACGGAGGAAACGCTCCCGCTTGGTTTCTCAGGCCGAGGTCGTAGCTTGAAGGAGGGAGGGAGCGACGGAGAGGTGTGTATGGGTTTGATAACTAGTCTATACACCTGCACGTGTGAGAGCAGACGAGTGTGAGGCTGCTGGGCTGGCCTCGCTGCTCGTTAGCACAAACGAGGACAGTGCCGGTTCAGCCACTTGTTACCAAGGGCAACCAGGTTACGGCCGACAAGGAGTAGATACAGCTAATGGGCTGAACAGAGTGCGTGTGTGTGTGTGTGTGTGTGTGTGTGTGTGCTAGTCAGGTCAAGTCATCACAGCAGCACACGTGCACATACACCAATCAGCCATAACATTAATACCACTGATGATCTGGTTCCAATGGCACATGCAGATTAGGCAGGAGGTGAACAGTCTGTGCTTGAAGGTGGGGTGTTGCTGGAAGCAGGACAAATGGTCAAGCGAAGGATTGGAGACCCTTTGACGAGAACCTGACAGTGATGGGATGGCAAGACGACTGGTATACGGTGCTCATTGGTCAGTCCGGAAAACCTCAAGCTCCACTGAGATGTTGAAGCCGGTGCTGTTCTCAGAACAGCGGATTGACCACCCCAGACTCCAGATCTCGAAGGTGGTTCTTCTATGGAACTGCTCAAAGGACCTGTTGTAGCGTACTGCTTTCTAATATGGTCTAATATACTGCCACTACGGCCCGGGGGTCGCTTTGCCATCAGCAGCTGGAGTCTGAGAGAGCACAAATAGCTGTGCTCTCGGCCCTCATCGCTCTTAAAGCGATGTTAGTCAGCGGGCCTCATGGATTGTGCTGCATAAAAGCCAAAGGCCGCTGTCTCAGGTTCCTCGGTACAGTGATGGAAATAACTACATTTTGGGAGGAGGAACATGCCTGAAGCCCCTCCTAGGAATGGTATCCCATAAACACCATCTCTACCTTCTTCTTTGTGGAAGAGCCATCCTGTGTCCTCACCTCACAAAGGAACATCTAAACGGGGGGTAATTCGAGGGAAGTTAGTAGAGCCTGTAATGAGAGTGAGGAGGACACAGTTCATAAGCTCTGTTTGTGCGTGAGTGTGTGTGTGTGTGTGTGTGTGAGTGTAATATTCTAGTCACAGTGATTTCGCAGACAGATTGGCAGGACAGATGCTTGGACTCTCCACCCTACGCTGTGAATATTCATCACATCAGTATGAACATGAACATGTGAAATATGGCTTCATAATCAGCAACTCTGTCCAGAACTCTGTAGTGACAGAAACAGGCTGCCTCTCTTGCTCGTGTGTGTGTGTGTGTGTGTGTGTGTGTGTGTGTGTGTGTGTGTGTGTGTGTGTGTGAGAGAGAGAGAGAGACTGCCTAAAGGGTAAAAATACTCCAAAACACACAGCTTTTTTCACAGCAGGACGAATAAGCTGATTTATAATTGATGGGTGCCTTTGAGGAGATCAGCAGAATTCCATTATTCCATGTGTGATCACAGAGAGCTGCTGTATCCATTAAATATGATGTAAGCAGAACTGAAGCCCCTTCCTTCAGCACCGTCATCCGGGAACTTCAGACTGAAGCACACTGTCCAATCTCTGCTGCAGCCCAGTACAGCGCAACACTTAGTATTAGAGTGAACTTCATATTAGAATGCGTGAGCGAGTTTCCGACGAGAGCGCGTTTCGTACCGGAGAGCGCGTTTCGTACAGGAGAGCGCGTTTCGTACAGGAGAGCGCGTTTCGTACCGGAGAGCGCGTTTCGTACAGGAGAGCGCGTTTCGTACAGGAGAGCGCGTTTCGTACCGGAGAGCGTTCCGACCGATGCGTTTAGACTTTTAGATTAGAGCAGTTTTTTTTTTTAGTTAGGAGTGTTTAGATATGGAGTGTTTTGAATTGAACGTTTTGGATTTGAGTGTTTAGATTTCAAGAATTTTAGATTGGAGCGTTTCGGATTGGAGCGTTTAAGATTAGAGCAAATTGGACTGGAGCGTTTGGGACTGGAGCGTTTGGGACTGGAGCGTTTGGGACTGGAGCGCTTCGGATTGGAGCGTTTCGGATTGGAGCGTTTTGGATTGGAGCGTTTAAGATTAGAGCAAATTGGATTGGAGCGTTTGGGACTGGAGCGTTTGGGACTGGAGCGTTTGGGACTGGAGCGCTTCGGATTGGAGCGTTTCGGATTGGAGCGTTTCGGATTGGAGCGTTTCGGATTGGAGCGTTTTGGATTGGAGCGTTTAAGATTAGAGCAAATTGGATTGGAGCGTTTGGGACTGGAGCGTTTGGGACTGGAGCGTTTGGGACTGGAGCGCTTCGGATTGGAGCGTTTCGGATTGGAGCGTTTCGGATTGGAGCGTTTTGGATTGGAGTGTTATGGATTGGAGTGTTTAGATTTGAAGAATTTTAGATTGAAGCATTTCGGATGGGAGCGATTAGGATTGGATCGTGACAGAACATATTAAATTGTAGTGCAATCACCCAATAGTTGAATTTGTCAAAGAGCTGATATTTAGGGCTGAAAGGAAGCGTTGTGGCTGTGGCTGAGTGATGCAGGTGTGATGCAGGTCTATCAAGGATTGACCTGATTTTCCGGAATATCCAAGCTGAGCACATAGCCCTACAAAAGCCACATGACATCTGAATTTCAAGCCACATTTGTATATGGTGTCAATGAATGATTGAATAGTCAGGTCAGTCACAACCAGAATGTGCAAAAAACAAAGTTGTTGGTCCACAGTTTACTAATATACTAGAATACCTAGATGATCACCACCCCTCCTAAACCCCCAACTCTCCAATTCATCCTGAAAGTATTGGCTGGAGCACCATCCATCATTCCAGAGTACACCGTTAGTTCCAGGGACTAGACAAGATCAGTGTCAGCAATGGGTGCAATGCATTCCTTAGAAGCGGTGTCCACAAACATTTGGACGTAGAGTGTATTACCAGCGTTAGTGTAGCATCTCCCAGTGTCAACTAAAGACGCAAACTTCAGATACCAAACACGTCTTGGTTGATTGACATCAATGTTACTATGGCAACCAGTGTGAAGATGATGTGGAGAATGAAGATTTGGTCTCAGTGAAGGCGGAGGCTGAAATTCCAGTCTAGGACTCTTGGGGTTTCTGTTTTTGTCACCTGCAGTGTGAACGCTGCCTCATGGCCGCGGGCTGGAATGGGGAAGAGGGGGGATAAAAGTGGGAACTGTTCAAAGAAAGCAGAAAGAAAGGCAGAGCGAGAGAGCCGGAGAGGTCAGAAGGGGTGGGGAAGCGGGAGAATAGGGACGTATGGCTATCACCTTCACTGAAGGACTATTGTAAAGGAAGACATGCCGTGCCACGCTCTTCCCCACAGAAGGTTAATAGAAGTCCATCTTTCAATCTTCCTAAAGCTATTTGCCGTTCTCCTCTGACAGCAGCATGACCCACACAATCGAGGGGTCTCTGAGAGAAAAAAAAAAGCCCCTGGCTCTGCAATATGCATGAACCCCAATGAATAAGGAATGCTACAGGCACTTATCTGGAGAATGGCAGGAGCTTCTGGCTGGAGAAAAGCCTTGGAGAGGGACAGGCCGGCAGCAGTGGAGGGGCTACAGATTGCGGGAAGCTTAAAGGCAACAGAACTGCACATTTTAATGCTGGTCAAGCTAAGCAGCTATTAGAAGCAGGGTGGACAATATGGACTGTTATGAATATTGTGATGAATGATGGTCATACTAAGAACATTTTAGCTGGTGAAGAACCTTTCCTTCATATGAAAGGTTCTTGACCATCACATTTCTGTTACAAACATGGTTCTTTTTTTCTGGAACCAGAGGTGGTTCTTCTATGGAACCTGTTGTAGCACACTGACTTTTAAGACTGTACAAAATAAGGCTCAGAGCGGCTCAGCGGTCTAACATGCTGCCATTATGGCCCCGGGGGGTCGCTAGATCAAGAAAAAAATATATAAAAAATAGAGCCATGCTGCTTTGCCATCAGTATCTGGAGTCTGAGAGAGCACAAATGGCTGTTCTCTTGGCCCTCATCGCTCTTAAAGCAATGTTAGTCAGGGGGTCATGAGTTCGAATCCCTAGACTGTTAGCTGGTGTGGTGGAGCTGGGGATCTGCCACTCTCCTCCCAGCATTTCGGCTGCTCTGCGAAAGTCCTTCCCCCGCCTAGTGTTGGGAGCATTGCTATATGGGAGCTAAGAACAGGCGGGTTCACTGGCAGTACCAAACTGGGACCAAACATGATGCCAATGTTTTTAGAACACTGACCAACTGCATTTATCATAAAGACCAGAGATCCAGACTTTTGAACAGTAGGGTAGTTTCCTTGGGATAGTGGAGTTATGGGCCGGTGTCGACATCTGACATGTCCCGTCTTCAAGGCTGCAGATTAGCACATTACCATTCTGCTCTTCTGGAGTTCAGTGAACACCTCTATGCATTTGTCTGATTCGCTGATACTGATGTTATTCAGAGATTTTCATCAGCTCCTAGATAGTGTTAAATCTAAATATGGGAAAGCTGATCTCGGTCTCTGCCTGGCCCTTTGACTGTGATTGAACTTTCCAGAAACTGCAGCACCGGCCAAGCGGATGTTCCTGCAAAAACGGGAGCTTTCACAAAACACCAGAGTGGTGCAGGGTTGCAGACGTGGCAGTAATGTAGAAAAGTTCCTAATGTCCTCCACTACTAAATTCAGCAGATCCCAGCCGGAAAGTTAAAGGAGAAGAAAGTGTGAAGGTAGAACAGTGCTGAACCTGCATTACAATATATTATGATCAGACTTGCTGCGTTCTGCCCTTCAGATGGGACTGAATGTGGTAAGATGGACGGGTAAAGCTGCCCCTAGCGCCGTTATTTCGGACTTCGCACCGTTTTGTTTGTAAATAATATAAAACAATTGCTTATTGATTTATTTCCTTCGTTTCCTTCATCAGATTGTCTTCAGGAAGATCAGCGATGTAAAGCGTGAGGAAGAGGAGCGTCTGAGGAGGAAGAACGAGGCTCCGCTCAACCTCCCTCCGGACCACCCAGTGCGGCGCCTCTTCCAGCGCTTCCGGCAGCAGAAGGAGGCCCGACTGGCCACCGAACGTCCAAACCCAGAGGATCCAGACCCAGAAAAGGGTTGCGCTCACAACGAGCTCGTCATCGTCCAGGACGCGGTCACCATCGCCACCACCAGCGTAGTCACCGTGACGGAGAGCCCAGCCACGCCCATCCCCTCAAACCCCACTCACAGCGCCCATGCCCCTGGCCCCTCAGACCGGGCCAAGTTGCAGGCGCCCAACGCGCTAGTGGTCGGCGGCAACCGGCCGTCTCGAGGATGGGGGCGTTTCCGGGAAAGCATGGCCAAGCCGGAAGGCTGGGGCAACGTAGCCAAAGCAGAGTCCATGGAAACGCTTCCTGAACGAGGCTGCAAATCAGCCGAGCCTGGCGGCCTGAAAAAAACGGACTCGTGTGACAGTGGCATCACCAAGAGCGACCTGAGGCTGGACGAGGGTGGGGCACGGACGCCCGTAGACCACAGTCCGGTTCAGCCCGAAGGGAGGCCGCCGCCCACAGTCCCGCCCCCAATCCCACCCATCCCCGAACACACACTCCACACGGCGCTGCTGGAGCTGCGGACCGAACTCAAGGACGAGCTGTCGGCGCTCGGAGACCGCATGGTCGCCCTGGAGACGCAGGTCGCTGAGGTGCTGCGGTTGTTAAGGGGTGGAAAGACTCCATCCTCCCCAATCCCCCTGTTTCAGATCTCGCGACCCACGTCACCAGACTCGGATAAGGACGACATTTTCTCATAAAACAGGGGTTCTCGACTCCAGGCCTGGGGACCCCCCTGTGACCCCTGACCCACCACGCGCTTCATCCAGTGCGAGAAAGTTTCGGCCTCCCTGACCTCTAACTGACCTGTGCGCAGGTTCTGCTGTAGCAACGTTTAGCTCTTGAAACATTGATTATACAACAAAAGAAACTACACCCAATCTAGCTTAACATATATACACTATATGTCCAAAAGTTTGTGGACGCCCCTTCTATTGCACTATTGACTTGAATCAATAGAAATAGTCACCCAAATGTTCTCCTCAAGTACATGGCAGGTTGTCTTTGAGGTCCCTAAGACTTGATGACGTGGTTTACAGTAAAGTACAATTTACTGTGAACTATAAAAATTCCCAGCCTCTACATGCCGCATCGCCATCGGCAGCCGGAGTCTGAGAGAGCACAACCGTGCAATTGGTTCTTTTTTTAAAGACACAAAAAAGTTATATTCCCATCCTCCAGCTATATGTTAAGATATATATATATATATATATATATATATAATTTTATTTATTTTTTCAGATTTGGGTGACTTTTGACTTCTAGTGTTTGGTAGCTACCTTGTAGGCTGTAGGCTACAGCCTTGCAGGCTGGCTGTATTTAGGGTATCCTCACTAAAAATGCGCTGCAAGTACTCAAAGTTCTCATCATTCTGACTCAACAAGATCTTTGCGAATGTTCTCTAGAGCCTAAAGCAATATCCACGACAGAAGAAGCTGCTTGTGAGGTGGAGCCGGGACAGGTCAGTTACCTGACGAGCTGCATCAGGTGTGTTGGGGCAGGGAGCTGTTGGATGTGCAGGGCAGTGGGCTGGTCCCCAGGGCTGGAGTTGAGAACCAAAGTCCTACAGCACTTGTGGGGGTGGGAGGGTTTGAGGACACCTCAAGAAGCGGAGGGGCAATGTGTCTGGAGGGATGACAAAAAGGATACAGCTGCTTTGGAGGTTGGGGTGCACGCTGGAGACAGGAGGGCATGCTGCAGAAACGAAGCCCACACAAAGTGTGTGTGTGTGTGGGTGTGTTCAAGTTTGTGATTAAGTGTGTGAGTGTTGGAGAGCGGGGAAGAACAGGGAAAAGGAGAGTCCTGAGGGATAGAAGCTGAGATGTTGAGGTGATGGTGCGTTTGATGTCTGGAACACACACACACACACACACACACACACACACACACACACACACACACACACACACACACTCTGATGTGAAGCAGCACCCCTGTGCTAGTCTCCAGAGTCGACATGGCAGAGTGAGAGTTTTAGCCTCCGGGGCCAGCTGTGATGGACAGTCGTCATGGCGACACATGGTCTTGGACTGGCAGGCAGCACCCTCCAGCATTTAACACTCAAGCAGGGTGTCTCTCTCGCCCTCTCTCGCGCTCTCTCTCTCTCTCACACACACACACACACACACACACACATACACACACACAAACACACACACACAGAATGATGTCTCTCAGCTACACTTTGCCTTCATTTCGCTGATCTAATGGCTCAGTCCGCCAATCTGGAGTGCACGCGAAATCACCTTCGGTTCGGCCGGTCATTCGGTCGTCCACTCTACTTTGGTTCTCTTTTGGGGCAAGTGCATTTTCTAGAAGCGGAGCTACGGAATTACTGACCACCCCTGAAACATGACCAGTGTCAGCACGGCTGCAGAGTGGCAGAGTCTTCCGATATCTAAGAGATGTTACTGCAAAAGGCATGGATCTGTTTCTTATATACACACACACACACACACACACACACACCCTGTTCTATGTGCATGTCATCACTGTGGCCTTGCTGCTAGCTTTGATGTGTAAGCCTCATTATGTCGGGCTAGAGACCCTCATTACACTTCAACGATAGACCCCTCTCACATATGGAAACACACACACACACCTGCATTTCTGTGGCCTCTCAAACCCTTATTTTGCTTTACTTTCCGAGTTCGTCTGTGGTGGCTTTGGCCATCATATGGCTTTGCTTCCAGTGGAGGACTGGAAGTCCCGTGAGGAAATTCTGGTAATATAATCCAACATGGATTCAAAGGAATGCAATAAGCTGTGTAGGTGTGGGGCTCCTAAATCTAGGCCTGACTGGGTTCAGTTTCCTGGACATGGATTAAGCCTAGACCAGAATTGCAGAATGCCCAATGGTGATTCCCTCTGGAAAGGGTTTCTTTTTATTATTTTTTTTTAGTCCAGGTTTAGGCTTAAGCTGGCAGTATACTTCCTTATCTTGGCCAAGCCTGACTGCGACTGGACACGATCCTTAAGGTTCTTTGGGAGGTTCTTTGGTTGAATTGGTAACTACAAGCAAAGCAAAGCCGTCCAAAACTGGCAGAGCTGAAACAGTGGTGGTTCCGAGGAGTTTAAGAGGTTAAGGAACCTTCAAGAATTTTTTTTTAGAAGAACCCATAAACCACGAGGATGAAAGCCTTTGCAAAGAGCTGTGAAGTTGATTTCAGTGAGAATCTCAAGAAGTTCCTCATGCACTGTTGAAAGCATAAGATCCTGGAGGAACTTTAGGAGGTTCTTCAATTTTAAGGTTCCTTAAAGCACCTTAAGAGGTTCCTCCACAGTTTCATTTTGAAGAACCTCCAAATGTTTTTAGAGAAAACTGATTTCATACTGAGGAATCCCAAAACTCTTTAGAGGCGCCTCAAAAGTATATGGAGGAACGTTTCTTGAGGTTTTTCAAGGAACTACGTATTTTAATTTATTTTTTTTCAGTGTATGAAGAAATTCCTCCACATTAGTGGGACATTACAGGTGATGATAAGGGTGTAGGTGTATTCCAGCTCAGAATACGGGGCCAAAGTTTAGAACCAAAGTACTACACTTGAAAACTGAAGTCCAGAACAGTCCTCAAACAAGAACAGAATGGCGTACAGAGGCGTACGGGTCAAGTCCACTAATTCTCAGAGATCACCTTCAACCTTTATGTTTGAGTCACATATAAATGAAAGCTCCACCTTCTCTGTCCAGGTCCTCTTGGAGGGTGCTGTATGTTTTCTCAGGATCAGAGTCTATATATATACACACACACACACACACACACACATCCCTTCCCATCTATTCTGTTCTTTTCTTATTCATATTCGCCCGGCTTTATCCGCGTGTCAAGTCGAATTAGTGTAAGGTTTTCGATTTTTTCCGCATCAGCACCTTTTCTGACCGTTGTGGTGGGCAGATCAGCCCGAGTGCTTTTCTCTGCCTCCCCCCACGCTGTAGATTAAAAGGTTATGCTGAGTATTTTATTATTTTTCAAACCCCTTTCTTCGTTCACAGTAGGGCCCTGGAGCAGATCCTGCTCTTTCCACGGCCTCTGTGACTGGCTGAGTGACTCTTGGTGCCAGCTTTGAGAAGAAGGTTCTCCATCCAAGGTCTGGCAAGCTGACGCGGTGCATGCTATTGTGCTTCCCCTGCTCCGGCTCTGCTCTCGTACCTTACTGGTTCAATCAGAGCTTTCAGGGCCTTGACACACCAAGGTAGCGCCGAAGAACTCTGACTCTGACTGGTGAACGCCTTCGATCAGCTCAGGTCTTCCATGATCAGTTGCACTCGAGCACACACACCTCCTTGCTTCCTCACTGCTCTGCTCTGGTCTGTTCTTCAGCTCATGAGCAGGAAAATCAATTTCAAGACTGAGCCAACAGTGTAACACACAGTTTTCTACAAGAACAGCCCAGCAGTGCGAGATAGTCAGCTCCACCATTCAGCCAAAAGGGAGCAGATAAGGGCGGACCTGACAAGGTACACAACCCGACGTGGCGGTGGCTGATAGTCGGCTCGGCTCGGTGCGTCAGGGCTTTGAAAGAGCACAGAAAACACAACAGCATGTGCTGCATTGCGATTTATTAGCACTGAGGGTCCTGAAACCTCCTGACACTCGGCATTCCTTGCTGCCGCGCAGAATTCCCACTGCAAAGCTGTTAGAACTGAACGGGTCACGTCTCGGTGAGAGCGGTGCGACACACAAGAGCTTCATCTGAAATGTCACGGCCTGCCGGGAAACGGAGCGCATGGGAGCTGTCCGGTGCTGAAACCACCACGCACACCACTCCATTACAGGGTTTATTTTCAACAGTCTAGCATCACATTCTCTACTGTGACTGTGTGTGTATGCATGTATGTGGACACACAGTGCATGCATATATGTATGTGTGTGTGTGTGTGTGCAATTTAAGTGCACCTTACAGCTTTACAGAGTTTAAAGGCAGAATATATAGAACAAATCTGAGGCCAGTTTCCAGTTACAGGGCCCCTACACCTACATATTATTCTCTATATATTATTATATCCCCCCCACAGCCCCCCAACCCCACCCCAGAGGTCCACTCACAAGGTGTGTGTGTGTGGGATAAACGTCCAAAAATGGTCATGAACCATTTTACACGACCATTTCCTCTTATCCTCTCGACCTCTTCAAACTAAACAGGCCATTTTTTTGTTACTGTGCCTTTAAGACGGATATATGTAAATGACCTCTGTTGTTCTGATTGGCTGAACTGTTTTGTGCCCCAGTCAAAACACCCCTTATAATGTACAACATGAATGGGCGGGGCTAAACTGATGGGTATATGTAAATTCAGCATTTCACATTTGCATCGCTTCCATCTTAACAAAGGAAGGGAATTTTTCTTGCGTGGGCCGTTCAACGTGCACTACGTGGTCAAAAGTTTGTGGACACCTGCTCATGGCCATGGAAATTTTCTTCCAAACTCGAGCATTAAAAAAGGACTTTGCTCTTTTTTGGGGGGAAGGCTTGAGACACGATTTTGGAACACTGCTGAGTATATACTGGGGGTTTGGGGGGCTTTATGCGCCTCTGACTGATGCATGCCATTGTGGCATGGTGCAGCTTAAGGTCATGTGCAGCTGCTCCAGAGCATTGCTTTCTACTGGTCAGTGCTTTTCTATTATTAGCTCGGCCACAAGCTGGAGGGCCTCATACCCCTCGAGCCAAGACCTGGGCATTGGCATTGGGCACGGTGACCTTAGGCTCACGTGTGGCTCCTCCAGAGCGCCCAGTTCTATCAGCGCTGCTGTGGGTGCAGCTCAGTTCGCTAATGAGAAAGGGGTGTCCACAAACTTTAACAATTACGCCAGTTGAGACAGACTGGCTGGGGCCTCTGTCCTTGCATGCACTCATATCATAGTATAGTTACCATATCAGCATTTACTGCACCATGCCGAGGTCCGTGTGGGTGTGTGCGGTGCATGTGCAGGGCTACTGCTAACGTGCACATGGTTTACGGATACTGAAGTAAGCATCCTTATTTCTGCTCATTTCTGTACACTGTATAAACTCTATAGGAGACGTACGATCACCTCCATCCTCACTGCAAGCAAGCGCCAGGCCTTGGGAAATGAATATCTTTAGTCTATGCTAGTTACTCTCTTTTCTCAAGCTGCTCGCATTCCATGTACAATAAGACATATGAATGTTGCCCAATAATACAACTACACACATGCAAATACACATTCGCCGCTGTCGCGCAACCAAAAACCACGAAAGCGTTTTTTTATTGGTCTGTTCATCATCACAGTCTGGCACATTGTAAAGAACAACTCCCAAACTCAAATGATGTCAAAAAGTGAAATACGTCCAAAAACAAGTGTTACGCGAGAGGCGTCTGCGCGAGAGGTGTTTGCGCGACAGCGGCGATGCGCTAAACGGAATGTGAGGCCTTTGAGCCGACACTGGGATGTTAAGCAATATGCAGCTGTTCTATATTTCCCAGTCAGTTACAAATACAACGCTTGGCCTCCTCCTCTAGCACAGGCCGGGCTGAGAGAAGAGCTGAACCCTCTCTACCCATGCTGTTACTCTTACGACTCTTTAAAACTGCTGTGGTCGTCGGTTAACGTACGGCCGGCAGGTGAGAATGTACACACGCTCCCAGCGGTTTTATTGCAACAACTCGAGAAGCGCAGGACTGGACAAGGACTTGAACATGTACTTTGTAAAGTCACTTTGCATTTGATCTGTGCTCCGCCCACAGATGCACTCTTCCATAGCAACGGTTGGTACGTTTACAGAACACTGGCCCTGGCAACCACTTAGTGAACTTGTTATTTATTTATTTTTTAAATTTAAACGGTTTGTAAAACTCCAAGTGTACAGATCACACCGAACGGGAGTGAAAATGTCACCAGGGACGCAAAAGGGACGCAAAATTTGAAAAATTCACATAAAAACTTAAAAATAAACAATAATAATAATAATATTAATAATAAGAGGAGGGGCTTATTCTAAGTGGTGCAGCTGTCTAAGTGTTGGCCCTGACATTGGGAGACCCCCCCGTCCCCGTCCCTGTCAACACTCAGTGTAATGTTAGCCAGTGTAGCTGATGTAACAGAACTGGCAGTTATGCTACGTTCCATTTGAATTGGGATGTCGGACGTTTCCCAAGTTCAAAGTAGAAAATTTTCGACGGGAACGCCGCTACACGTTGGCAAATTACATTTAAATGAATAATGCATTGTTTTTTTTTTAACTGGTATAGCTAACAGCGCTAACCTGAGACAATGCTAACAATGCTAACCTGGTTTTTGTTAAGATACTCCATAGAACACAACAGTTATGGTAAACTCTGAAGTCTTTAGCTAAGCTAAATGGAACGTAGTGTTAGCATTCTCCTACAAGCGTGTTGAGCTGTGGCTCTGCCTTCAAGCCTTCACCCTCCCAGCACTGGTGGCCTGGTATGATGGGGAATCCTTGCGGGCAGTGGGTAGGAATTGGGAATTGGGAATTGGGAGTGACTTAATTGGGAAGAACACTGGGTTTAGTGTGGAATTGGTGAAAAAAAGGCCTTTGCTTCGGATTCTCATGAGGATGAATGCTAACGGTCGAGCCTGTGAAGTCTGTCCAACCTAGCAACAGTTGCTCTGTGTGTGCCATAGGTGGGCAGAGCATGGATAGGTCAACCCAGCGGGATCCCACCACAACTTCAATACAACAGGGGGATTCAGTAGGATGCTTTTTCAGTAGGTTAGGCCCACCCCGCTGATGATGTCCTTGCATGAGTTTATAAGTACAGAGCAATAAGAAGAATGAAGAACGACCAATAATGAGAATGCACTTTCTAGTGAGAGAGAGAGAGAGAAAGAGAGAGAGAGAGAGAGAGAGATAGTGTATGAATGTATATAAGATGCACTGCAGGGTGGGAGTGGACGTGGCAGCATGTGTTGTCCGTAGTTTAGGGACCCTATACCCTAGGGCACAGTCTTAGGATCTTGCTGCTGGATCCGACACGTGCGACTTGACCGGTCCATGTCGAAACCGTCCCAGAGGACCTAAGCAAACATCACAGCAGTTAGTCCAGGCTTTCTTGCATGATTCTCAACACATTCTCTTCTTATCTTCTTGGATGTTCCTCTCGTCCTACGGGGGCCTTTCTCGCCTCAAAATTAACGGCAAACACCACGCTACCCAGAACGCAGCATCATATACATGCTGGATGGCGAGTGTGTGTCTGTGTGTGCCTGGATGGAAGGGTACTTGCACCACTCTGTACAGTCCAGGGACGATTTTCAAATTCAGTCAGGAGAGCTGATCTAGGACCAGCTGCTCCACTTTCCGTACAGGCCTTTATCTTTGGGTTGGGGAAAGTGAAGGCCGATTCAGACGCAGGGTTTCCTAGATTGCGATGATGTTGGTCCTGGGGGGGAGGGGGGCGGAAGAGGTCTTGGTTTATTAGTGGTTGGACGATTGAAAGACTTGTAACACACCGATGAGTTCGCACGGTGTCCACATCAGCAGACGGACGTTTCGCCTACTTGTAAAGCACAAAAGACGAGGATTTGTAAAGAACATGTAAAATATTATTTATGATAATAAAGTATTTTATACACATCGCCTTTCTCTCGGCTCTCTTCTTTGTTGTACTCTGCTCTTCCTCGGTTTACAGGTCCACCAATTTTTCCATGTTCTATGGAACCATCTATCTGTGACCTGCTTGAAGTCCACACTAGGCTCAGAGCTAGCTAGGTAACAGTCTTGCTGAATTGCTGAGCAGAACTACGAATTTACTACATGCACTACATTTCCCATAATGCAGCTCGAGCTGCTCCATGCGGAGTCTGTGTATTTGGTTGTTGGGTGACAGCTTGTGTAGACCCTGTAGAAAAGTACTGCCAGTAGAATAGGACTCTCTGGAGCAGGACCTATTGGCACCGTGCCGCCTAATGCCAGGTGTGGGCTAGTAGAGGGGTATAAAGCCCCCCCAGCAGCATTGAGCTGTGGAGCAGTGGAAAAACTGCGTCCTCTGGAATGATGTCTGGTGCTCCATCCAACATCCAGAAGCCAAGACAACCCCAGCTTAACGGTAGCCTGTAGCAAAGGTTCACTAAGGTTTGCCTTTGAGTATGTGTTACTGTATATTACATTTGAGCAAGCTTGGGCAAGGTCTCTTTAACAGAAGACAAGTGTTTATAATGATGAAACACACTCAGGCACACACACACACACACACACACACACACACACACACCTCCATCAGGGATAGGTGTCTGGATATGGCACCTACCAGAAGATGAGGTGCATGGAAGGGGCAAGTCCCGCTGCAATTAAATTAAAAGTAATGACAAAATTACATAACATATCAACACCACTGACAGAGAGAGAGAGAGAGAGAGAGAGTGCGCACACAAAAGAGAGAGAGAGACAGACGGGGGGGGGGGGGGGGGGTGGCAGAGCGCGAGAGCTGTTTTTTGAAGCCTTTGTTGTGATGAAAGTGATTCTACATCAGTAATCCGATGCTAATAGGGTTGCGTAGCGGCGATAAGCTATTTAAAGTGTAATTCCACTGTGGCGCTCTCGCGGCTAGAGTCATAACACCCACGCTCATACACACTCGGCTCAGTGTCAGGAGCGAAGGAGACACTGCACAGGGGGGATAGGGGGGGCGTGTTAATCTGATTAACCACACAGAACAGCATGTGCTTTTAGCTGAGTGAGAGAGAGAGAGAGCGAGAGAGAGAGAGATTTTCAAGAGAAGTAATAAATAGCAGGAAATAACGAGGTAAAATGGAGAGAGGAATAGTGAAGAGTGAACTACTTAAATGTAAGAAAACGGGACGTTAAGAAAAAAGTGCAGGGGAGATAGCTCTGGGGAAGAGAGAGATAGAGGGAGGAAAGAGAGAGAGATGGAGGGAGGGATGGAGGAGAGAGCGAGAGAGAGAGAGAGAGAGAGAGAGAGATGGAGGAGAGGGATGAGCGGGAGATGAGCTATGGGGAGTGCAGGCAAGCGAGCCATGTGCCTGTAGACTGATGTGGCGTATTAACTGACCAGCCTATCGCTGTACCTTCACGACCTTCACCCAGACGGATTAAGCCCTGTTGACCCCTGTTAAGGGTGAAAAGTTGCAGGAGGTCAGTCGCTAAAGCCCGCGCAGTCCTGTGCGTGTTTGTGTTGTGAGGGACGATGAGGGACGGTGAGGGACAGGGAGAGGAGAGAGATGAAGGAGAGAGAAAGACAGATGGAGGGAGAGGAGAAATGAGGTGAGGGAAGAGGAGAGAGAGCGGGCGAGAGACAGAGGGAAGGAGGAGAGAGAAAGAGAGATGGAGGGAGAGAGCACGAGATATAGAGGGATGGAGGAGAGAGAGAGAGATGGGGAAGAGGAGAGATAGAGCGTGGAGATAGAGGGATGAAGGAGAGAGAAAGAGATGGAGGGAGAGGAGAAATGAAGTGGGGGAAGAGGAGAGAGAGAGAGAGCGGGCGAGAGATAGAGGGAAGGAGGAGAGAGAAAGAGAGATGGAGGGAGAGAGCGAGAGATATAGAGGGATGGAGGAGAGAGAGAGAGATATGGGGAAGAGGAGAGATAGAGCGTGGAGATAGAGGGATGAAGGAGAGAGAAAGAGAGATGGAGGGAGAGGAGAAATGAAGTGGGGGAAGAGGAGAGAGAGAGAGAGCGGGCGAGAGATAGAGGGAAGGAGGAGAGAGAAAGAGAGATGGAGGGAGAGAGCGAGAGATATAGAGGGATGGAGGAGAGAGAGAGAGATGGGGAAGAGGAGAGATAGAGCGTGGAGATAGAGGGATGAAGGAGAGAGAAAGAGATGGAGGGAGAGGAGAAATGAAGTGGGGGAAGAGGAGAGAGAGAGAGAGCGGGCGAGAGATAGAGGGAAGGAGGAGAGAGAAAGAGAGATGGAGGGAGAGAGCGAGAGATATAGAGGGATGGAGGAGAGAGAGAGAGATATGGGGAAGAGGAGAGATAGAGCGTGGAGATAGAGGGATGAAGGAGAGAGAAAGAGAGATGGAGGGAGAGGAGAAATGAAGTGGGGGAAGAGGAGAGAGAGAGAGAGCGGGCGAGAGATAGAGGGAAGGAGGAGAGAGAAAGAGAGATGGAGGGAGAGAGCGAGAGATATAGAGGGATGGAGGAGAGAGAGAGATATGGGGAAGAGGAGAGATAGAGCGTGGAGATAGAGGGATGAAGGAGAGAGAAAGAGAGATGGAGGGAGAGGAGAAATGAAGTGGGGGAAGAGGAGAGAGAGAGAGAGCGGGCGAGAGATAGAGGGAAGGAGGAGAGAGAAAGAGAGATGGAGGGAGAGAGCGAGAGATATAGAGGGATGGAGGAGAGAGAGAGATATGGGGAAGAGGAGAGATAGAGCGTGGAGATAGAGGGATGAAGGAGAGAGAAAGAGAGATGGAGGGAGAGGAGAAATGAAGTGGGGGAAGAGGAGAGAGAGAGAGAGCGGGCGAGAGATAGAGGGAAGGAGGAGAGAGAAAGAGAGATGGAGGGAGAGAGCGAGAGATATAGAGGGATGGAGGAGAGAGAGAGAGAGATGGGGAAGAGGAGAGAGAGAGAGAGATGGGGAAGAGGAGAGAGAGAGCGTGAGAGAAAGATGGAGGGAGAGCGCGAGAGCAAGAGACTGATTGAGAGATGGACAGGTAGAGTTGGCTGTAAATTAGGGGAGAGTGTCACTTGCAAAACACACACACACACACACACACACACACACACACACACAAATCATCCTGCACTTCTACTGGTCCGTTCATCACAACCGTGCTCACAGCTCAGCATCATCATCAGAAATCCAGCAGTAAGCTAAGTGAACAGGGTTTAACCTGATCAGCGCAGACGGACCTCACTTAAACATTTACACCCAAATCAAAACTACACAATTACTCTGAAACGGTCTGAGAGCGGAGCCGTGCTCCAGAGTGGGACGGCAGGCAGGTAGGTAGGTAGGTAGGTAGGTAGGGAACATGGTGTGGTTAACTGGAATACAGAGCGCGAGGACACGAAAGCAAAGTTCAGCTTCACATCAAAGCAAGTTCTCAATATTTAATAACGTTGGCAGTGTGTGCAGCAGTGTGTGCAGCCATGCCGTTAATATAACTCCATGGTTAATGGTTCCTCGACTGACTCCTCATTCTGACTGAGGAGCACAATCCACAATGGTGGTGTTTTAGCAGTGCGGTGACTGATAGAACGGCACTGTTTCACCTCGTGGAATGATCAACACGTCTGGAAATCACATACAGATCCAACCCAGTTACCCGTTACTCTCCCATCGAGACGCAGCAGAAGATCTTTCACACTGCTACTACAAGGAAAAGATCATGTGACTTCAACAGTTCGCACACACACAACTTTTTTAGAAATTTATTTTTCATCCTGCAGCAGAACAGCTTCGGCCGTGAAGAGACATCCTCATCTCCTCACCAAACAGGCAACAACTGGGAAATTAGGGGTCCTAATCTCAGGGAGAGCTGGTGGAGCGCTGCTTCTACTCTTGGGTCATGCTGCTTGCCATCAGCAGCCGGAGTCTGAGAGGGCACAACTGGCTTTGCTCTTTCAGGGGTGAGTCGATGGCACTTCCTCTCCACATGCTGGCCAGCACAGGCGCCTGAGAGCTGGTGTATCGGAGCTGGAGCCTTTCAGGTGGCTGGCTTCTTAGAAAGCTGTATATGGCTGGGACACAACCGATCCGTCGGCTAGCTGCCCCTTAATTTCCGTACATGGATCTGTACATCATCTGCCAGGGCAAAATTCATTCAGTGCAGCTGGCCGGCTGTACTTTGGCTCCAGTTTTTGGAGTTTTAGCCAGGCTGGGTCAAAGGTGCTGCATTAGAGCTGTGCATCTTACATTAAGTCCTCAGTCCTGCAGTCTGGGCCAATGTGGGCTGGCACTGGACCACACGAATGTACACAATGGACAATGGTAGTTATGTTTCATGTGTATTGTCCAGTCTTTTACGTCATATCGTTAAACCCATTCCTGCACTGTTTACACATACTCACACCAGTGGAGGAATTCCAGTGTACCTACTTCTACTACTACTACTGTCACAGTATAAAAGCAATGAAGGGATCTCGATCCCGAAAACCACACAAATGAGCCAGGACGAGTGTCTTCGCCGTGTCTGGGGGGACATGCCAAATGATTTGGCACGGTGAACCACTAGGCTGGAACCCAGCTAATTAAATTACGCTTCCCTGATGGCGAACACACTGCAATGGCTCTGGAGGATACCTTGTATTCCGCTTCATCTAGCAGTGTCAACGCATGCTGGGATAATGATGATGATGATGGCGATGATGGGGCTGTAGGTTCTCTTCATGACAGTTTACGGTCCAAATCCAGTCCGACCTGAGCGAAGCAGTACAAAAACCCAAGCATGGGAAGAGCGATGGTGGACCAGCCTGAGAAGCAGAAATAGATAAAGAGAGAGGGAAAATGAGGGTGAGAGAGCATTACTCATTGGTCAACACTACAATGTTATTGCATTTACACACGACTGCACATTCTAAACAATGCAATGCTCAACACAAATATGTACCATACAGGCGACGTGAAGATTAGAGGAATGAATAAACTGAGGCAGACGAGAGAGAGAGAGAGAGAGAGAGAGAGAGAGAAAGATAGACAACTGAGGGACAGACTTCATATGTATGCAAATACCTGCAAATCCATACACTGCTGTTACCAATACTGAGTAGGACCTCCTTTTGCTCTCAAAACAGCCTGCTGTAGCCTTTCTGTCAGCCTGAGCCATTCTTTCTCGACCTCTCTCATCAACAAGGTGCCTCCTGCCTGCAGAACTGATGCTCACGGCATGCGTTTTCTCTAATACACCAACTCTAGAGACAGTGGGGCTTAATATCCCAGGAGATCAGCAATTCTAGAAATCCTCAAACCAGCACTTCTGGCACCAACAATGAATTTTCAACCCCTCCACCACCATTATTCTTGTTGTTAACGTTACCTGAAGCTGCTGGTCCACTTGCACTGCCGTCCACATGACTGGCTGATTCGATCATGGCATGAATGAGTAGGTGTACATGTGACGTTTACATTTACAGCATTTAGCAGACACTCTTATCCAGAGCGACTAAGCTTAGACTCTACTAAACACACAACAATAAGGAGACCATAATACTCTACTATTCGCCCAAGTACTCTGGGAAGAGGAGGGTCTTCAGTCTGGGTGTGGACTCTGCCGTTCGGACACCCAGGGGAAGTTCGTTCCACCACTTCAGTGCAGGACAGAAAAAAATCTGGACGCTCGTCTTCCGTGGATTTTGAGGGATGGCGGGTCGAGCCGAGCCGCACTGGAAGCTGGAAGGGCTCTTGGTGCGGATCGGCTTTTGACCGTCGCCATCAAGTACTGGTAGAGGGGCTGGCTGGTCCAGTCTTGGCTTTGTAGACCAGAGTCAGGGGTTTGAATCTGATGACCTGGGCAGCATTCTGGATAAGCTGCAGGGGCCTGAAGGTGAGCAAAGGGAGAGCAGCCAGAAGAGAGTTGCAGTGGTCAAGTCTTGAAGTGAGGAGAGGCTGAACGAGCAGCTGGGTGACCTCTCTAGAGAGGAAGGGTCGAATTCTCCGGATGTTGTACAGGAGAAATTTGCATGAAAGAGTTACGTCTGCAACATGACTTGAGAACGATAACTGCTTATCCATGGTGAGTGTATAGGAGTGTTCTTTTATTAATAATTTTATTAATATTAGAAGAGAAAGAGCAAAAGAAGCAGACAAACAACAAATCCAAGAGGAGGGGAGCCGCAAACACAGTCACAATAACGGGTACTGCAGTGACGCCTTACTGACTCTGTAACTAAACCGTCTGTGCAGTAAAGCTTACTGAACTGAAGTGAGAGGGAGTGTGTGTGTGTGCGCTGCACTTGGACAGGTGCTGTGCAAGCTGAAGCAGGACAGGAGGCTGCAGTACATCCTCCCAGCACGAGCCGAAACCTGCAGATAAAGCCATTCAGCAGCCTGGGACACGGCGGATTAGGCGGGACATGAGATTCTGTCCCACTGAGAACAGATCAAAGCCGAGACGCAAGCTATTTACCGAGACTTCGGGCCACTGAGACTGATGGACTTCACTGGCAATAAAGGTATAAGAGGGAGGAGGCAACCTTTTATCCCATAAAACAGTTGGATGCAAATACCTGAACACAGGCCAATCTTCTGTCCACAGGCTTCTATAGCTCCACTTGAGCCTCACCGGGGTCAGGGTTCCCCGCCCTTGAGGGATTTATAGAGAACTCTGCTGGGGTCTCAGGCTTGGCTTTGCATGGCGTTGTGCATCTTGCCACTTCAGGTTCAAGGATGTGAACCCAACCCCAAATTTGAGTGGACAGGGGAGAACTTGGGCCTCGCTTTCCTCTTCAATCGGCCTGAGGTCGTCATGGCTGTTCCATAAGACGTTCCTGTGAGGTTCTGCTCCCTGCTGACATGACTGCATCATGCAACTCCTGCCGACAGGACCACCTTCACGCTCGGAATGTCCCATCCCCATTACACCGCATCCTGAGATGACATCTGCTCCGTGACATAGTGCACAGTCATGCTGGAAATAGCCGTTAGAAGATCAAGGGTCAACTGTGGTCATGCAGCGAGGACCATGTTCAGCAATAACACTCAAACAGGCTGTGGCATTCAAGCGACGATTGGGGCCCAAAGTGCGTCCCGACAACATCATCACCTCCACCAGCCTGGACTGTCCACAGAAGACAGGGTGAGTCCATGGAATTGTGCTGTTGGTGGCAAATTCTGACCCTACCATCTGTGAGCGGTTCCTCGATTGGTGAGCCTGTGCCTGCTGCAGCCTCAGCTTTCTGTTCTTAGCTGAAAGTAGTGGAACCTGAGGTGGTCTTCCTGTTGCAGCACATCCCACAGATGCACCACTGAAATGAGATCTGGAAAGTATGGCAGTCAGGGCAACACAGGGTAGGCACATGTCAAATGGACCAGAGTGTTTCAGACAGAATATATGGAACACAAAAGTTTGTGGACG